>NC_053496.1:159445747-159459976 GCF_905171775.1 Rana temporaria | reverse complement strand
AAATAAGGCAGCACAGACAAATACATCAAAGTGAACAAAGTGCCTGATAGGAGAGAGGAGGAAGAGGAGGAGGAGGCACATCTCCAACGAGGCAGGATGCTCTCCAGAGGCCAGCTTAAGGGCAGCACACCGACAGCATCACAACGCAGAGTGAGCAGCCAAGTACTTGCGGGCAATCTACTATCGGTACACCAATGGCAGATTGTACCAGGCAAATTTCCCTGCCCCAGCTGCTGCAGCGCTAAAAAAGTTCTCTCCCAGGCATCCACATGCCCAGCGGTTGAATGCTAGCTTAGCTAAATTGCTAGCACTTCAACTGCTGCCTTTTCAGTTGGTAGATTCTGCCCCCTTCTGTGAGTTTGTGGAATGTGCGGTACCTCAGTGGCAAGTTCCCAAACGCCACTTTTTTTCACGGAAGGCGATTCCAGCTCTCTACCGCCATGGGGCAGGGCAATGTCCACGCCTCGCTGGACAGGGTGGTCAGTGGTAAGGTGCATATTACTACTGACTCATGGTCCAGCAGGCATGGACAGGGATGTTACCTATCTTTCATGGCGCATTGGGTGACTCTGCTGACAGCTGGGAAGGACGCAGGACAAGGTACAGTAGTGTTGGAGGTTGTTCCGCCACCACGCCTCCAAAATGCTGCTACTGAATGTGACACACCTCTCTCCTCCACCCCCTCCTCTTCTTCTTCCTCTGTGGCCTCTTCCTATGCTTATGTGTCCTCGGAACCAGCGGTGCTCCGTAGGCATTCAAGGGGCTACGCAGGAATGCAGGCAAAGAGATGTCATGCGGTGCTTGAGCTGGTGTGCTTGGGGGACAGGAGCCACACTGGGCCAGAGGCTCAGTCAGCTCTGCAGGGGCAGGCTCAGAGGTGGTTGACACAGCTTAAGCCAGGAATGGTGGTTTGCGACAATGGCACCAACCTCCTCTCCGCCCTGCGACAGGGACAACTGACCCATGTGCCCTGTTTTGCTCATATCCTTAACTTGGTGGTGCAGCGGTTCTTGGGAAGGTACCCGGGCTTATAGGATGTCCTGAAGTAGGCCAGGAAATTCGGTGTACATTTCCGACAGTCATATAATGCCAGTGCTCGACTGGCAGACCTCCAAAAGGAATACAACCTGCCCAAGAACCGCCTAATCTGTGACATGCCCACCAGGTGGAACTCTATGTTGGCCATGCTGCAGCGGCTGCACACTCAGCAGAGGGCCATCAATGAGTATATGTGCCAATATGGAAGCAGGACAGGGTCAGGGGAGCTTGTTTTTTTCCCCACGCCAGTGATCCATGATCAGGGATGCATGCACTGTCCTGTCACCATTTGAGGTGGCCACGAGGATGGTGAGCAGTGACAGTGCATGCATCAGTGAGACTGTCCCTCTTATTCACCTGTTGGAGCAAACGCTGCGTGGATAGGGCCCTTGAGGCAGAACAGAGGGAGGAAGAGGAGGACTTCCTTACCTCTCAAGGCCCCCTTTATCCACACAGTGTTCCTGCTTGCCCACCTATCACACAGGAAGAGGAGGAGGAAGAGGATTGTGACAGCATGGAGGTGGAGCCTAGCACTCAGCATCAGCAGCAGTCTTCAATTACAATTACAGTCCCAAGGAACCCATGGACTTGTACGTGGCTGGGACAAGGTGGCTGCGGATCATGTTGTCCTCAGTGACCCAGAGGACTCCGCACCGAATGCCTCAGCAAACCTACGCTGTATGGCCTCCCTGATTCTGCAAAGAATCCTCGTATTCGTGCTATCAAGCAGAGGGATCATTACTGGCTGGCAACCCTCCTTGTTCCACGTTACAAGAGTAAGGTTGCAGACCTTATCTTGCTGGCACAGAGGGAGCAGAAGATGAAACATCTTCGAAAGGCCTTGCAGAAAGGTCTGTGCAATGCATTCCCAGATACTGGAGGTTACAAAATCCTGGCTACTGGCTTGTCCTGCATCCAGCGTTCTTTCAGAACGCACATTCGGTGCTGCTGGAGGCTTTGTAACCGATCATAGGGTGCGCCTCTCCATAGACTCGGTCGATCGACTGACCTTCATAAAAATTAATCAGGCTTGGATCACCACCAGCTACCAAGCACCTGATGCTGATGTAAGTGAATATATTTTTTTTAAATATCAGATCCCTTCAAGACTGCCTATGCTGATGCTGAGTGACTATCCTGTTATGCTGAGTGACTATCCTTTTCCTCCTCAATGACCATGCTGATAGCTTGTAAGAACATTTTTGGTTCTGGGCACCAGCACCAGTGCCTAAGGCCCAATTTTTCTGCCCCTGTTTAACATGGGCGTGTAATTACAATATTTGATGCAATACTTTGTAGCGGGCTCATTCCTGCGCTCCAACTAGATTATCTGTGAGGGGTTGCAGTGTTGTGGCACCAGTGCCTAAGGCCCAATTTTTCTGCCCCTGTTTAACAGAGGCGTGTAATTACAATTTTTGATGCAATACTTTGCAGCGGGCTCATTCATGTGCTCCAACTAGAGTATCTGTGAGGGGTTGCAGTGTTGTGGCACCAGCACCACAACCACCACCAACAAAGGCCCAATTTGTTTGCCCCTGTTCAACAGGGGCATGTAATTACAGTTCTTGATCTAATATTTCACAGGAGGGCCATTCCTGGGCCCACCTTGAGTAACTGTGAGGACTTACAGTGTTGTGGCACCATGCCAGCACCAAAGGCCCAATTTTTCTACCACTGTTCAACAATGGCATGTAATTACAGTTCTTAATATAATAGTTCACACAGCAGGGCATTCCAGCGCTCACCAAGACTAACTGTGAGGGCTTACAGTCACGGGCGTAGGAACCGGGGGGAGGGGGGACGCATCCCCCCAGGAAATAATGCGGGGGGGACATGTATGGTAAAATCCCCCCCAGATGTGACTGCGCTCACTATACTGTGTGCCCGCTGGCGCCGACTCACTGGCTGCCGCGTGCGCTCCTGGCTGGCTCCCTTTCCTCCGGTGCATCTCCTCGCCCCCCCCCCATGGAGGATGATTTGGTTCATTCCATTTCCACCGCCGTGCGCCGCGTGACGTCACGCCGGCGGCCGGAGGTGAGAGAGGGAGGAGGGAGGAGGGAGCGAGAGTGACTGTCGGCGCCAGTCAGAGTACAAGCTGTGACTCACGGTCACGAGGAGCCTGCTGCTGCGCCTGGGCCTGGCCTGCCGTACTAATTCTGATTACAGTAAAAACTGTCTGCAAGAAGACAGAACCTTCATTAAAAGTAAGAAAGTATTGGGGGGGGGGGGGGGGGGGGGGGTGTTGGACTGAGCTGAGGACCTCAATGTTTTTTTTTTTTCTTAAGTCAGAGAAGGCAAGCTCAAAATAACAAACATTTTTTTAAACTGCTATATTTAAAAAATTATGGTCACCTCAGGCTAAGGTGACCATAATTTTTTAAATAAAAAATAGCAGTTTAAAAAAATGTTTGTTATTTTGAGCTTGCCTTCTCTGACTAAAGAAAAAAAAAAAACATTAATTGCAGCCTCACTGTGCCACCAAACGCAGTCACTGTGCCATCACATGCAGCCACTGTGCCATCACATGCAGCCACTGTGCCCATCAAACGTAGCCACTGTGCCCATCAATTGTCGCCACTGTGCTCATCACACGCAGCCACTGTGCCATCACACGCAGCCACTGTGCCATCACATGCAGCCACTGTGCCTGTCAATTGTCGCCACTGTGCTCATCACACGCAGCCACTGTGCCATCACATGCAGCCACTGTGCCCATCAAACGTAGCCACTGTGCCCATCAATTGTCGCCACTGTGCTCATCACACGCAGCCACTGTGCCCATCAAACGTAGCCACTGTGCCCATCAAACGTAGCCACTGTGCCCATCACACGCAGCCACTGTGCCATCACATGCAGCCACTGTGCCCATCAAATGTAGCCACTGTGCCCATCAATTGTCGCCACTGTGCTCATCACACGCAGCCACTGTGCCATTACATGCAGCCACTGTGCCCATCAAACGTAGCCACTGTGCCCATCAATTGTCGCCAATGTGCTCATCACACACAGCCACTGTGCCCATCAATTGTCGCCACTGTGCCCATCAATTGTCGCCACTGTGCTCATCACACGCAGCCACTGTGCCCATCAAACGTAGCCACTGTGCCCATCAATTGTCGCCACTGTGCCCATCAATTGTCGCCACTGTGCCCATCAAACGCAGCCACTGTGCCCATCAATTGTCACCACTGTGCTCATCACACGCAGCCACTGTGCCCATCAAATGTAGCCACTGTGCCCATCAATTGTCGCCACTGTGCTCATCACACGCAGCCACTGTGCCATCACATGCAGCCACTGTGCCCATCAAACGTAGCCACTGTGCCCATCAATTGTCGCCACTGTGCCCATCACATGCAGCCACTGTGCCACCATTTTTACTGATGCCATGTGGGTTAATTTTTTAAATAAAAAATAGCAGTTTAAAAAAATGTTTGTTATTTTGAGCTTGCCTTCTCTAAAGAAAAAAAAAACATTAATTGCAGCCTCACTGTGCCACCAAACGCAGTCACTGTGCCATCACATGCAGCCACTGTGCCCATCAAAAGCAGCCACTGTGCCCATCAATTGTCGCCACTGTGCCCAAACGCATCCACTGTGCCAATCACACACAGCCACTGTGCCCATCAAACGCAGCCACTGTGCCCATCAATTGTCGCCACTGTGCCACTGTGCCACCATTTTTACTTATGCCATGTGGGTTGATTTTTAGTAATGCCATGTGGGTTAATTTTTACTGATGCCATGTGGGTTGATTTTTAGTAATGCCACGTGGGTTAATTTTTACTGATGCCATGTGGGTTGATTTTTACTGATGCCATGTGGGTTGGTTTTTACTTATGCCATGTGGGTTGATTTTTAGTAATGCCATGTGGGTTGATTTTTGCTAATGCCATGTGGGTTAATTTTTACTGATGCCATGTGGGTTAATTTTTACTAATGCCATGTGGGTTGATTTTTAGTAATGCCATGTGGGTTAATTTTTACTGATGCCATGTGGGTTGGTTTTTACTGATGCCATGTGGGTTAATTTTTACTGATGCCATGTGGGTTAATTTTTACTGATGCCATGTGGGTTGATTTTTACTGATGCCATGTGGGTTGATTTTTACTAATGCCATGTGGGTTGATTTTTACTAATGCTATACCGGTTGATTTTTACTGATGCCATGTGTTTTACTAATGCTATGATGGTTTATTTTTTTATTGCTGCATATTGCTCTTCGCATTACCCTCTCTGGATTGCTTAAGGGCTCTTTCACGCGTCCATTCCGTTCGTCCGTTTTTTGGACTTCCGTTAACGGACCGCAATGCTTCCCTATGGGCTAGCGTCCGTTAGCGGATGAGCATCCGCTAACGTCCGTTAGCATCCGTCTGCGTTCAGTTCCGTTTTTTTGGACGGAAGAAAACCCTATTTTTCTTCCGTCTAATAAACGGAACGGACGAAAAACGGACGTTAACGGATGATCCGTTTATCATCCGTTCCGCTAACATCCGTTTTTCTATGTAAAAAGCCACAAAAAAAACAAAAAAAAATGGATGGAAAAACTGATGCAAAAACTGATGAAAAACTGACGAAAAACTGATGGAAAAACGGATCAACTGATGAAAAAAAAACTGATCTGAAAAACTGAACAGACGTGTGAGGCTGGGTTCACACTACGGTTTTCCCGTCCGTCAGCCGCATACGATTTATATGAAAAACCGTATGCGGCTGAAACGGACGGGAACGTATGGAACCGCACATATGTACGTTTTCCATTGACATTAATGTTAAAGGAAAACGTATGCGGTTGCCATACTGTTTTAAAAACGACCGCAAAACCGTGGTTGAACACGGTTTTGCGTACGTTTAAAAAACGTTTTGCCAGCAAATCGTACGCACCCGGATGCATCTGAGTGCATACGATTTGCAATGCATTCTCTATCTATACGTTTTCCCGTCCGGGCCCGTACGTTTTCAATACTGAAATCGTATGCGGCTGACGGACGGGAAAACCGTAGTGTGAACCCAGCCTGAAAGAGCCCTTAATAGTTTGATCTATTGGCTTGAGATACGAATATACCTGGCGAGTAAAAATGCTGTCCCCCCAGATTTGTAAGGGTTCCTACACCCCATGCTTACAGTGTTGTGGCAACACCAACACTTAGGGCCCAAATTTCTGCAGAGTATATACGGCAGGCCCCTACTTTCAAACATCTAACTTAAACGACTCTTACTTGCAAACTGAAGGAGACAACAGGAAGTGAGAGGAAATATACCCATAGGAAGGGAAATTCTTCTATAATAGGTGTCTCCTGTCCACTGATGCTTTATCACCAATCCTTGTTTCACTAAAAAAAACAAATTTAAAAAAAAAAACATTTGTCATTGGGACAGAAAGTGAATTGCAATCTTCTGAACAGATGCACACCGACAGCAAAACAAATGTTACAGGGGTGATAACCCTTCTCTATGGTTTCAGAAAAGCTTAAAAATTGGTTTTATGGCTGGAGCTACACTTTAAAAAAGTACCAGTTCACAATTACAAACAGATTCTACTTAACAACAAACCTACAGTCCCTGTCTTGTTTGCACCGCTTATATACTGCTGTTCAAAGTATATAGGGGCTTGTAATTACCTGGGGGGAGTTGGGGGAAACCCATGCTATTTTTCTCAATGATTTTCATCCATATTGCAGGGACCAGACATTACATTAAAGCCGCAAGCAGTTTTTAATTACTTTTTTTTCTTATAGTAATCTAATTTTGTGCAGGGACAGTTCTAAACACGTGCCACTTCACAGACATACTATAGACACCCAGCAGGTACGATATTGAAAGGAATTTTTTTATTTATTTTTTTCACTTTAAGCATCATTAAAATCACTGCTCCAGAAAAAACAACCGTTTTTAAAACCTGTCTTCCGACAATAACTTGCATATTAGGCTTTAAAATGAGCACTTTTGAATTCGAACGTTCAAGTCCCATAGACGTCAATGGGGTTCTAAAAGTTTGCGCTAATGTTCGGTCCGTTCGAAGGTTCTGGTGTAAACCAAACAGGGGGGGGGTTGTTCGGCTCAACCCTATTCAGGACTTGCAGAGGGTGTGGTTACAATGTTCATAGGGGGGCAGCCTGGGGGGCACAGAGAGCCCGCACCTCCTCACTATTCCTGTAAGATTGAAGAAGGAGGGCTGTTTGTGCTGGGAAGGGTAATGGGGCGGGGGAAGGGGTGCAATTTGTGTTAGAAGGAGAAACAGGGGGGGCATATGTGTTAGTGGGTAGAATTGGGGAAGATTTGTGCTAGGAGCAAATAATTGGGGGGGGCAGAGATTTGTGCTGGGAGGTGAAATTTGAAGGGGGTTGTGCTAAAAGGATGGATGTGAGGGGATTTGCGCTAGAAGGGGGGGGGATATGTGCTGGGAAGGGGATTTGGGGGTGAGGATTTGTACTAGGAGGGGGATTTGGGGGGAGGGTTTATGCTAGGAGTGGGGAATTGGGGGAGGATTTGTGCTATGAGTGGGGATTTGTGGGAGAGTCTTTATGCTAGGAAGGGAGATTTGTAAGGAAAGAGAATGTGTGCTAGGAGGGGTGATGTGTGGAGAATTGGGGGGTTTGAGCTGCAAGGGGGTATTTGGGGGGAAAGGATGTGTGCTAGGAGTAGGAATTTGTTGCAGAGGATTTGTTCTAGGAGGGGGGATTGGGGCATGTGATTTGTACTAGGAGTGGGAATATGTGGGAGAGGATTTGTTCTAAGAGGGGGGATTGGAGCATATGATTTGTACTAGGAGGGGGAATTTGGGGGGAGAACTTACACTAGGAGTGGGGATTTGGGGGGGATATAAATTATGAGTGGGGATGTGGGGGGAGGATTTAAACGAGGAGTGGGGATGTGGGGGGAGGATTTAAAGTGGAGGTTCACCCGGAAATGTTAATTTTTAACATTAGATTTATGCTCATTTTGTCAAGGGGAATCGGGTAGTTTTTTTAAAAATGAAGCAGTACTTACCGTTTTAGAGAGCAATCTTCTCTGCCGCTTCTGGGTTTGGGCTGCGGGACTGGGCGTTCCTATTTGATTGACAGTCTTTCGACAGGCTTCCGACAGTCGCATCTATCGCGTCACGATTTTCCGAAAGTAGCCGAACGTCGGTACGCAGGCGCCGTATAGAGCCGCACCGACGTTCGGCTTCTTTCGGCTACTCGTGACGCGATGTATGCGACCGTCGGAAGCCTGTCGGAAGCCTGTCAATCAAATAGGAACGCCCAGTCCCGAAGACCATACCCGGAAGCGGGGGAGAAGATCGCTCTCTAAAACGGTAAGTACTGCTTCATTTTTAAAAAAACTACCCGATTGCCCTTGACAAAATGAGCATGAATCTAATGTTAAACATTTTTTTTCAGGTGAACTCCCGCTTTAAGCTAGAAGTGGGTTTTTGGGGGAGATGATTTGTGCTAGGAGTGGGGATTTGTGGGAGAGTATTTGTGCTAGGAGGGGGGATTTGGGCAGATAATTTATGCTAGGGGGGATTTGGAAAGAAATCGGATGTGTGCTAGGAGGGGTGATCTGTGGGGAATTGGGGGGAATTAAGCTGGATGGTGGGATTAGGGGTCAAAGTTATGTTCTGGGAGGGGGGTTTGGACTGTGAGGATGGGGAATTTTGGCATGTTTGTTTTGGGAGAATTTTAACCTGCAGAACAAATTTATGCACGGAAGCACTTTCGAAAATTTCTGCCTTTAGGCTCCAGAGATGTAAATCCAGGCCCTGTAATTGGCAGACAAGTCTACTACAGTACAGTCTTATTTTTTCATCCCCTCAACAAATACGTTTTATCTTCTTTTTCCTATCTTGGTAGAATTTGATGTTTCTACAGTATGGGCTACATGTACAATTCTTCCTTAAGACACATTGATAAATATGACATAGTCTGAAGGAAGAGCTCTCTTCAATCTTTCATTATCTAGCTGTCATTTTCCATTTCAAGTTTGAATTATGTTGTTTGCTATGAGGCAGCACAGACTGAATTAGACAATTCTTTCCCAGGCAGTTTTATAAATAAGGCCAGTGGTTGGTTACTCGTCGTTGTAACTTGTAGTCTTTCCATAATTATTGCCAAGCCACAGAAGACTCTTTGAAAACATTACCTTTTAATATAGCCATTTATGAGGATTTCTTATTCAACAAAATAGCCCACTTGCTTGGGCAATAAAGTGTTCAATATAACACTTCAGCAATATATTGCACGTTGAGCCATGTATAATAAAACTATCTGTAATTAAAGGAAAATATTGTGAAGTGCTTCTTGTGATCAATGCCGACTTCTACATTTGAAATGTTTCCTGCTGAACCAGCCGAGATTCGAACTGTGTATGTCCAACCAAAGTTTGAGTTCTTGCTGCGGTAAATGAATGACACTTCATACGGACTCCACTTTTTTGTCTCCAACCAGGTTGCATGAATGATAAAAAAGGCAATAATGTGACAAATATTCATAAATACTTTATACTGCCAGTGGTGGGCTTGGTCAAAGCAATACAATTTCTGTGACCTATGTACTCTACTCCATTTTGATGTACTGTATTTATGTTTGCAATTTGATATACTGTATGTAAGCACTGGACATTACAAATGGTCCCTAGAACCCAGGAGAATTGTTTATTACCAATCTGACAGCAAAACACATTAGGGGATATTTATCAATTCTGTCACATTGTAAGCTAGTGTTAAACAGCAGCACTTAAGCCCTGTACAAACGCTCGGGTTTTCTCGGTGGTAAAAAGTCTGCAGAGAAAACCGAGGATAAAGCCAAAAACCCAGCAGGAAAACTGCCATGGAGCTTTGACTGGGAACCCCTGCCGTGTGTATACTCCATCGGCACTGCCTCGCAGTGTTTCCCATAGGTAAGTAGTAGATCTGGAGGAGAAAAAAAAACGCCGGGAATCCCGACGAGGGAAAATAGAGAGCAGTTTCTTTATTTTCCCACCGGGCCGGGATTCTCTGCTTTTTTCCTGATGGGAAAACTACGAGGAAGCATACATACATCCGGTTTTCCCGGCTAAATGCTCCCCTGGCAGTTTTCCTGCCGGGAAAACCGGTCATGTGTACGAGGCTTAACATATTATGAGACATAGTTGAGCTGGTCATAGATGGATTCAAATTTGGCCAGTTCAGCAGGGAACAGTTACATTTCAAGTCATTTCTGTTGAACAGAAGTTGTTGTTTGGTAGGTCAACGCTTCGTCAAACGGGAATATTGGAAAACTTTTGCTGCAGCTGCTGATCCACTTTACTTGTGTGGATGGAGGAATCTTATTTTTTCTTGCTCTGCCAAAATAAATCATATATGGTCAGCTTAACTATAAATATATAGCTACTCATAAATGCCTTCTTCTGCTGCTCTAAAGTAGCTCTGGGACGAAGGTCGCTCTGGGACATCTGTTAAGAATGAACATTTTTTGCATTTTCAGTACCAACTTTGTGTTAGAAAACAAACTTTTAAAATCTGTCAGTTTGCTTCCTAAAATCCATTCTGCAGGGGTTGCAAATACACAAAAATAGTTGTTCCTTTTTTTGCTATATGAAATTGAAGTAAAAACTGCCATATTATACACTCTGATGAGCTACTGCATATATGTATTCATTTGTATGTCCCTTTATTGCTAGACTAATCTATCAGAGTATGCTAGGCCTAATGATATAATGTTAGCTATGAAGACAGACACATTTTCTGGGCATCATCTATCAACCTGTTATTTACTAAAAAGTTAAGTTATTTCCATACAGCCATTAACCAGGTGAGGTCATTCAGGTCATCTATGATGCTAAGCAATCCAGGGAAGCAAGAAATGGGGGGTGTAGGATTCGAGCAAACCAACAATGCTGTGGCGGTTTGTCTTTAAAACCCAACTCCAGGATGAATGTAACCCCTCTGCCAGCCCTTCCACCCACTTTTTTCTGATTGCTGGGTTGGCAAAATACCTCTCTTAACTTTGTTTTTACTTACCAGTGAACATGTGATATCCAGTATCAAGTTGTTCTTGTCACTGTTTATCTCCCAGAGGGGTCCTTTTACCAGATGTGGACAATTCCCATTCGGTGACCAGTGGAGTGATCCTATTAGGATCTTGAAAATAAATAATGTTGGATCCATGATAGTGAAGGAGACTGGGCACCAAGGGTTACAAGCAGAGCTGAATTAGCAGTCCCTACAAGAGGACCCAGTATCAGCAAGAAAACTCAGGAGAGTTCAGCAGGTAAGGAAAAACTTTACAGCCCAGATTCACAGAGAGCGGGCGCACATTACGCCACCGTAGATGGGTTTCGAAGGCGCACGCCGGCGTAGATGGAAGTGGGCGTGAGCCATGCAAATGATGGGCAGAGCTCCAGACAGATACCTATCACGAACTGCACATGCTCCGAGACGTGGCACATCCCTCTGCGCATGCTCACAACCACATCGAAACAAATGCCTAAACTACGCCGGAACACTGCATACGGTGAACGTAACCAAGCCCAGCCAGACACGTCCAACGTAAAATACGCCGGCTTGTGTTCCCTGGTGCAGACATTTGCATGTCTGCTGCTGGGTTACACCTCCTTTATGGGGAATAACTTTACGCTGGACGTACAACTTACGCGTACTGCGTCGGGCGCACGTATGTTCGTGAATCGCCGTATTTCACTCATTTGCATATTTGAATGGCTAATCAATGGGAGCACCACCATGCGTCCAGCCTAAATGTGCACCCACCCTAAGCCGGCGTAGGAAAGTTACGTTGGCGGGATGAAGCCTGTTTTTGGGTCCGGCGCACAGATACGACGGCGAACATTTGCACTTACGTTGGCGTATCTTATTATAAGTCGGCGTACGTGCTTTGTGAATCTGGGCCTACTTTGGAAAGGATGGATAAGAGGGGGATCAGAGGGAGTTATGGGCAAATTTGTATATTTGGGTGGATTTGGCTTTAATTAGATTTTCAGAGTGTCCTGAATTGCTTTCAGTAAAGCTAAATGCAATTTTTGCCAGACTTGATAGGGGCTAATACTGAACATCATTTATAATGGAAAAAAAAATAACTCCGGGTATTGATCTTTGCATTTTAGCATACATGGTTCCACAAAAGTTGGAAATGAAAGATATGGAAAGATTTCAGTTGGCTGGTAGATGTTGGTGAAAATAAATACTAGCTCTTTATTAAAGCTGACTACAGACATTTGGAAGACTTTATTAATATCATAAATTGTGTTCATTTTTACTTGTTAACGATCAGCGGTTGTGTAACTGGTCTACCGTTGTTAGGAATATTGAACCTTTCATTAGGGCTTCCTGTGATCAGTCACTGCTAATCTGAAAAGCACTTAGTGGATGATCACCCAACTGTTCTTTGGCAGTCAACTGTCATCAGTCATCAATTCCCCATGTTTCATTGAAAGCACTCTGAAGCGGTACATGGCCTAGAATACAGCCTAGAATCTATCTCTGAGTCTTGCTACATCATAGCACAGCCCATAGCATGTCAGGAAATGCAATTACCTATAAGTGGTCAATTTCACCAAGCTAACACACACAGCTCACTCAATACTTTCTTCCTTGGGTTGGCATCTTACACATATGTAAAAAAAAGACAATAAGCTGCTTGAAACTATTTTTTTTTCCAGCACAAATTTCTGATTAAGTAGATGTCTTGATGTGCCTTTGTTGCTTTTTGAAGTTAACATTCTAACAAATGGCAGTATAGAGAAAACAAAGCAAGTTTTTTGGTTGAACTAAATGGTGTCTGCTTAGTCACCAAGAGATCTGTTTATGACCAGTAACTGTTGTGCCTGGTAAAGTTTTATGTAGTTCAGTTTGTATACATTAATTACAGTAAGCAGTTAAATTCTACCACGGTTGCCTGCAGATTAATTTTTGGTTATGCAACAGTACATTATTGTCTCTACAGCCTGAAACGTAATAAAGGTTTGAAAGGTTGCTAAAGAACAGATAAAGCTAAAATATAATGGGACTCATGTAAAAGAACAAAACTATTAAAATGAGAGCAGCATTAAAACAACAGTTTCATAAAAAGACTTAATAAGCCAACTTAAGATCTAGGGATTCTTTATATTTCTTTATATTTGAATATCTTCAATTTCCAAATGGCATTTTCCAAAAAATCTTTTTTTTCACAAACATTTTCCTGCAGTTATGAAGTAAAAAGAACATTCCCCAATAACTCTTCAGTTATCTTGCAATCTTGTAGATTTAGTAAACAGAAAATGTCATATTTGTCACACATTCACCCAAAAGATTTACTTAGGTTTGACTTAACTTTAAATAGTTTGTTTGGACACAACTAGTCCAAACAAAACTATGTCCTTCACTAACAGGTGTGCTTGCTGTCAGCGCTGTATAAACTGTATGTAGCATCTGCTATATACATTATACAGCACTGTGTTCCAGCAGCGGTACGGAGACTTGCCATCCTGCTCCAAGAACAAAATTGAGTTTGACTGAGCAGTGCTCAGCCATTCAGAAGAAGCTATGGGCCAGATTCACAGACAATTGCCCAGGTGCAGTGTATCAGAGATACGCTATGCCGCCGTATCTTACCTGGCGGAATTTCGAATCCAGATTTTGCGCCATAAGTTACGGCGGCGTAGTGTATTTCTCGGCGCGTATTCAAATTGGGCGGGTAGGGGGCGTAATTCATTTAAATGAAGCGCGTCCATGCGCCAATTGAAATGCACATGCTTCGTTTTGAAATTTCCCGCCGTGCTTTGAGCAAAATGACGTCGCACCGACGTCATTTTTGAACTTTGATGTGCATTACGTCCTTTACTATTCACGGACGACTTACACAAAAAAAAAAATTAAATTTGACGCGGGAACGACGCCCATACTTTAACATGGCAAGTCTATCTATACGTCACAGAATAGCAGGTTTAACTATACGCCGGGAAAAGCCGTCTAGCGACGACGTAAGAGAATGCGCCGGCCGCGCGTACCTTCGTGATCACCGGAAAAAGCTAATTAGCATACCCGACACGGAAAACGACGCAAACTCAACCCAGCGGGCGCCGAAGTATTGCACCTACGATCCGAAGGCGTACGAAGCCGTACGCCTGTCGGTTTGAAGCCAGAAGCCTTCATATCTTGGTTTGAGGATTGAAACTAAAGATACGACGCGGCAAATTTGAAAGTACGCCGGTGTATCAGTAGATACGCCGGC
>NC_053496.1:159430747-159438247 GCF_905171775.1 Rana temporaria | reverse complement strand
ATCCCTGCTATATATAATATAGTCTGATATTTTAAAGATAATTTTTAAATATTCTATTATTTATAAAAAAAAATTATATGCACTGTTATAATAAATTTATTCACAATTATTATTTTTATATTGTGGATAATATTAAAATGTATAATAATTAAATTATTATTTTAATAATATTATTATTATTTTTTTTTTTACAGATTGCCTTAAAATGCCAAAGTGCATTTTTAATGCATGTCCTCATAGGACGGGCTTAAAAACAAAATTTCCAGATGTGAAACTACACATATTTCCCAAAAATATAGAACTGATAAAAATTTGGATTTCAACCTGTATTTTAAATGAGGAAGAACTCACATTAGCTGCAAATGAAATATTTAATGACAGAAATGGAGATAGATATAGAATGTGTTCTGCCCATTTTTCAGCTGACTCCTATTTAAAGAAAAAAAAAATGACAGTTTTGAAAGACAATGCAGCTCCGTCATTTTTCCCTAGTGACAGATCGATTACTGTATTTAGAAAAAAAAAGGAAGTTGCCTGCTGCTGCCCTTGTCATGAAGCAGTTCTTGAAAACACAATTACTAAATCTGAATTGAGTACCCAAACGTTCCCCGAGGATTTTGATTATTCAGTTTCTGAAAAATCATATGGGTTTGTTGCCAGTTATCACGATATATTCCAGGATCATGATTATTCAGTCTCCTGTCCGATAGTCGACCAAAGTTTATTAAAATCTACTCCAGCTAAAAAAAATAGCAAAAATATAATTGAAGATTTTCAAATCACCCCAATTAAACAGAATGTGACACTGTCAATGGATGAATTTAACAAAGCAGGCACAAGTGAGGCACCTATTTTTTTAAACGATGAACCTAGTCATGTTCCAGTACCATTTTCTCATATTGTTGAGTCAGAAAATGTTGAAGATGATGATCACATTGTTTCTATGGATACAAACGATCCAATTAACAACTCTTTTGATCCAAACTCAACCCTGGATGAAAGTTATGTTCCAGATTTTTCTATAGTGTCAGATAGTGATATTTCAATCCTAGATAGTACTCTTACCCTTGAAAATACCAATCATACAGATGCTATTGAAACTTTAATGGTCGATGAAAGAAAATTCATAGTATTTGAATCATGTCTAAATAAATTATTTGCTCATTTATGTTGCCCCTTAGAGGATTGTTTCGAACAAGTGATCCATTTGGATAAGGTAATGGTTGGGAGCTTAGTGAAAGTTTATGTCACTTGTAAAGAAAATCACCATAACCTCTTTTGGGAAAGTCAACCCAAAATAAAGAACTTTGCCGCAGGAAATGTAATACTTGCATCAGCAATTTCATGTAGTGGATCCTCATTTTCCACAGTGAAGGAAATGATGGATTTATGTAAAATACCAATTTTTTCAAAAACAACTTATCACAAGTATTTGAACAAATTTATCTATGGTGGAATTGACCAGGCTTGGGTTGAGGAAAAAAATAAAAACAAATCTAATATGCAGAAAAATTCTCTTTTCTTAGTGGGCGACGGACAGTGCGACAGTCCAGGTTTTTGTGCCAAATATTGCACATATACGATGATGGAACTGGAGTCGAAAACAATATTAGATTTTGAAACGGTGCAGGTCAGTCAGACAACATCTTCCGTTGCCATGGAAAAAATGGCATTTCAGAACTGTCTGGACCGCATCATTGCTGATAGCTATGATGTTCAAATTTTAGGCACGGACAAACATCTCGGCATCAAGAAAATCATGAGAGAGGAATATAGCAACATTATGCACCAGTACGACCTTTGGCATTACGTCAAACCATTGAAAAGAAAATTAGTTGAGGCCAGCAAAAAAGCTGCTTGCAAACAATTGCAATTTTGGATAGCATCTGTAGTTAATCACTTCTACTGGTGTAGTAGGCACTGTAAAGGTGACAATGAAATTTTCTGGAGCACATGGACTTCCCTGCTGTACCATGTACGCAACATACATGAGTGGGAGGAGGAAGGTATTAAAAAGTACTGTCGACATAGTACAATATTGGACTCTGATGCCCATGTTGAATGGTTAGTAAAACCAAGTGCAGCCTACAAGCAACTTGAGGATGTTATTGTATCAAACAAACTGAAGAATGATGTGCCACATTTAGTGCTCTATTGTCACACTGGTGCAATAGAAACATTTCATTCTAGTGTTCTGAAATATAGGAGCAAACGTCTGCATTTCAGGATTAATTCAATGGAGGCACGAACAAAGCTGGCTGTGCTTTCACACAACAAAAATGTTGGTCGTTCCCAAGCCGTTGTACGTAGACCCAATAAAAGAACTGAAGAGCTGGGCACAAAAAGGACATCTTTGGAGCACCCACGCTCCAGAAAGAAATGGATCGTTCGTAAGATTTATGAGCCTGTACGTCTTGATCATTTGTATGATATCATCAAGACTATTACGAGTGTTGCTGCCGGAAAAAACAACACCCACGTGGAAATCTAAAGAGGAACTTATGCCTGTAAATATAGCAGCTTCAGAACGACCAGACAAAAAAATGGCAGTGTCAATGCATATGACACGTTTTCCCTCATACAGGCTTGAAGATTAAATGGAATGCACTTCACCTTTAAAAAATAAACGTAATTTATTTCGTATATATTTATATTATTCAACATATTTATTTAAAAAAATTGGTATTAATCTTTAATTTTTCTTTCTAGATCTCATAATCTTTATTTGCTTTCTCATTTGATGCAGGTTAGTGTAAAATATATATTTTGTATTTGATACAATCGATAAAATATAGAACTATTCTGAATATTGTCTTTATCATGTTAGGTTGTACATTAGAAATATTATTTTTTTTAATTTCTTTCTTACAGTACAAGTGTCACTGGTATGAAAAGGGGTTAACCATAAGGGGACACTATAAAAACGTTTAATATTGTATCAAAGGGAGTCATTAAAAGTTTCGTGGAAGTGGACTCACAAGGGGAGGGGACAGTTTTTTCCTCTTTACTGGTATCACATGATTGCGGGCCTTTATTCAGACAGTACGTGGATCTGTGTGTTCAAACAATAAGTACGCGTACACATGATTGGTTAAGCCTATGGGAACGGTTTAATAGATCAAACATGTTTTTTGTGAGCAAAATTTGTTATTTTCCTAACCGATATAACAAAACCAATTGGTAGTACGCCGTTTACAAATCCTGACATGTTCAGAATTAAATATACGCATGCTTAGAAACATTCAACTTTCTTTTGATCAAAACGCCGTTGTGTTGAAAATCAACGTCTTATGAGACAATCGTTTTTCGAACAGATAATGTGTAAGCACGACTGACCATAATTCAACTTCATCGGTAAAGCTTTGTAAAAATCCATCAGAGCATCTTTATTGATTTGGACCGATCGTTTATACAGGGCTATTGAGCAACAGTCGTTGCTGGTTAACTGGCAATAATCTTTATTTAGATAGTTAAAAAAATATTTTTTTTATATAAAAAATAAACAAAATAGTTAGATGCCCGCCCAAAAATATTTTTATATTTAATAATATTCTATGCACAATTAAAAAAAAAAGAATATAACCAGTTTCTGCTGCATTTGCTGCTTTTGAATTTCCTCGGCAAAAAAAATTAAAAAAAAATGTAATATCGAGCCTATCAACAACCATAATTTTACAAAAAATTAAATAAGTTAGAATCATTCAACAACCATACTTTGAATGTTGGCTTTAGGAGAGAGTTTTGAGCATTTACCATCATTTTCTTTTTTGCAGTCTGTAAAAAATACTAGTGTACTGTTGTTGATGTTTAAAGTCTAACTTTTTTGGAATTAAAATTTACACTGTCTTCTACAGATCTCATCCTGGGATGCCTGTTTATTTTACATTTTCATAAAATGTTCTTGTTATTCTTCTGTTTTCCTCAATAATAATAAAAATATTTAATTGATTTTAACCACAGTATATATTTTTTTGGTGGTTGTTTAGTTTTTGTAAAATAAAAATACAACATATACAATTTCTGCATTAATTATGTTAAATAATAAAAAATGTGGTACTATTAAAAACATGTAGATTTGTATTTTTATTTATATAACATAAAATAAATTGAAAAAGGAATTTATATTAAATGTTCTTTTTGTATTTTTTAATATCTGTATGTATCTATCTTACACACAAACATATACTATTTATATATATATACAGCCCTCAAAATTTCCACTCGCCTGCTAGCATTTGGCTTGTGGATTTTAGCTGGGGGCGAGTGATGACAGGGCTGCATGACCAATGTCCCTTCAATCTGTGCCTACACTTAGAGTTCCTATGCGATTGGCGGCCGAAGAGGAAAAGTGCATGCTCGGGAAAATTAGTCTGGTTAGCCGCGCACAGGCAGAGCAGTACACAGGTGCTCTCCTTACAATTCTCATAAAGCCACGGGAACTAACAGTATGACATCTCTGAGCCTGCCCCCTCCCCCCGACCAATGTAGCTGGAGAGCAGGGAGCAGGAAATAATGAGTCAGGTGGAGGATTGCGAAAATTAACACTCCGGGTGTCCCAGGTAGGCAGTGCAGCGCTCACTGAAAGTTGCCCTGACATGAGAGTGGCAGCCTTCCAGTTTGTGCAGTTTTCTTCTCCTTGTGCTCTATGTAGGTGTTCAACAGTTCAGTCTGAGCACTGTGAGCAGACTGGTCTCAATGTGTGCTGTGCGGTGTCAATGTGCGCTGTGCTATGGTGTCAACGGCTGTGCAGTTGTGTGGATCTCAGCACTGGATTGTACTCCCTCCCGCTGTGCTGCAGCTCCTCTCCTCACTGCCAGCCTGAATAAAAGGGGGAAGTGGGGACATGCAAGCGCGGAGCCGCACACACAGGCTCCTGATGATGACATGAATAGGAGAGGGAGAGAGAGGATGGATGGATGGGAGTTGCAGAGGAGACAGCAAGAGAATGCGAAAGAGATCCAGTTCTAGTGCCCTGTCCCTCTGGTCTGCCCCCAGTGCCCTGTCCCTCTGGTCTGCCCCCAGTGCCCTGTCCCTCTGGTCTACCCCCAGTGCCCTGTCCCTCTGGTCTACCCCCAGTGCCCTGTCCCTCTGGTCTGCCCTCAGTGCCCTGTCCCTCTGGTCTGCTCCCAGTGCCCTGTCCCTCTGGTCTGTCCCCAGTGCCCTGTCCCATTTTGTTAAAGTTGTTTTTGGTAATATTTAATTGTGTAACTTGATTCTGCATAAAACATTTAACAGTGTCATTCCATTAGATAATCTACGAGGGCGTGTTTAGGGGCGCAATTAGGCGTGGAGCAGTGTATAAATTAGGTGGGGCAACTGGTGGCGAGTAACTCTTGAGGCCTGGCTAGTAGCTCAGGGCTTGAAATTTTGAGCCCTGTATATATGTATATATATATATATATATATATATATATATATATATAGATATATATATATATTATCTATTTTATTGTCAGTGAATTTAATATTTCCATCCGGGAATACGGAATTACGCTCCGCGCGTTGCCGTTCAAAAAAATGACGTCACTGCGCCCAAAGCACGACGGGAAATTGTGAAACGGAGCATGAGCAGTAGGTCCGGCGTGGTAGCGCGCCTAATTTAAATGGAACACGCCCATTTTAATTACGCGGGCTTACGCCAGAGCTCGCCAGCATAGGTTTTCATTGCAAGTGCTCTGTGAACCAGGCACTTGCGAAGAAAACTTGCGGCGGTGTAAAATATCTATGATACGTTACGCCGCCGCAATTCGACGTGACCTTGGCCCTCTAATACTATATATTACACAATATTTTTTTTAAAATAAAAAAAAAAATTAAAAAAACATTTTTTATCTTAGAATTTAAATTTTTAATACATCTTATGTTCAAACAACATTACAAATGGTAATATATTTTCTTTATTTGGTTTAGTTATTTCAGAACATTGATTAAATATGTTTATTAATGTTAAAACTCAAATGCCATTTCCCCTGCGTCGTAGTCATTTGAATATTTAAAGCCAACGTATAGGCCTTCGGGATCAGGAAAAGCTGTTCTTACTGCATGAACTGCACAGGAAGGTATGGGTCTTCGATTACCTTTTCCGAGATAACCGTGTATCCAGGATGTGAAATATTTATATGACGTTTTACGCAAGTTTCTGTAATATACAACAAAATAATTTTGGTGTCAACAATACAAATAAAAATTTACAGATGTATTAAAGCAATAGTAAAAACTCCTCGTAAATTTAGACCTACAGGTAATCCTTGATTAATATTTAATTTTAGGTGTTTGCAATATCTCTTACACCGAACAGGTTTATGAACTAAAAAAAAAAATTAAAATAAATAAATGTTGTCTACAGCGCATGTGAGCCAATGACAATGGTTCAGACGCGTCTTTGCCTCTCTGTCAATTAACTGTAGACGAGTGCCAATACCCAGAAGTAAACTTACAGAGAGATGTCTTCAGCTGTAGGTGGAGAGGACAATGGCTTCTGTGGCAAACATTGTAGCTCATTCGGCATTTGTCTTGCTTTTTATTTATTTTTTGGACAAACGTTTCAAATATAGATATAAATACAGTAATTTTGAAAACTAAAAAAATTGTATACCTATTGTCATCTGCATTTGGTGCATGCGATGTTGATTGGTGTAGAATAGTCAATATTACTGTTGTATTCAGTCTGTTTACAACCGAACTTTGAAAAATGGGAGATTGGGTTATACAGACTGTACCCTCTTCAATATTTTCTTTTACATTAGCGATTTCTTTGCAGCATAAAGACTCTCTTCCTGTGGGCATAGCCAGACAATTACCACATTGACACCAATCAGTGTTTCCTAATCGGGTTTGAAGTGTAAGTTCTTCAATTGTTTCCGAGTTTGACGCCGAAGAAGGTTGCGATGGCGGATTAAAGGGAAAGCTTGGGTCCTCTTCAACTGTGGGATATTTTGACCACAATTTTTGTAAAAGATCTCTCCTCTATAATATAAAAACAAGAATGCCAATTTATTTTGACTACTTTACGATATGTATGTGTTTTAAATTCAATTTAAATCATAATAAAAAAATTATAAATAAAAAAAAAAGGTATAAGTAAATTTTTTTAATTTTAAGTACCGTATTTTTCAGTGTATAAGACGAGTTTCTGGATGCAAAAACATGCATCCAAAGTCGGGGGTGGTCTTATACGCTGGGTACGGTCTCAGTACTCACTTTTTTTTTCCAGGGATGACAGTCTCCCATGCTGCGTGCGCGAACCTGAATGATTTCAAAGCCGCGCCTTCTCTTCAGAGTGTTCTGTGATTGGAGGAACAGAACTCTTCCCAGTAGCGCCTCTGTTCTGTGTTCCTCCTATGACAGATGCCTTCTCATCCTCGGACGAGATGAGAAGACGTCCGTGATAGGTGGAAAACATAATAGAGGCACTGCTGGGAAATTTTGTGTGTCGCCTATCTCAGAACACTCTAAAGAGAAGGCGCGGCCTTCAAATCATTGATGCTCGCGCTCACAGCA
>NC_053496.1:159350747-159428247 GCF_905171775.1 Rana temporaria | reverse complement strand
TATTTTTTTCAAAAAAAAAAATATTAATTAATTAATTTAACCCTTTCATGCCTAAGCCTACTTAGAAACCCCAAACATTATATATATTTTTTAACAGAGAATCTAGAGAATAAAATGGCGATTTATGAAATATTTTATGTCACACGGTATTTGTGCGGCGGTGTTTTAAACACAACTTTTTGAGAAAAATTTACTTTCATGAATTGTAAAAAAATGAAAAAGTAAAATTAGCCCAATTTTTTTGGATAATGTGAAAGATGATGTTACGCCGAGTAAATAGATACCAAGCATGTCACGCTTTATAATTGCACGCACTTGTGGAATTGCGACAAACTATGGTACCTAAAAATCTCCATAGGCGACGCTTTAAACTTTTTTTACGGTTACCAGGTTAGAGTTACAGAGTAGGTCTAGTGATAGAATTATTGTTCTCGCTCTGACGATCGCGGCGATACCTCACATGTGTGATTTGAACGTTTTCATATGCGGGCGCGACTTCCGTTTGCGTTTTCTTTGTTGCGCAAGCTCGCGGGGAGGGGGGTGCTTTAAAAAAAAATAATTATTTTTTCTTATTTATTTTATAAGATTAAATTGTGTTTTTTTTTATTTTTTTTACATTTTGATAACATGTATTGCTGTCACAAGGAATGTAAACATCCCTTGTGACAGTAATAGGTGGTGACAGGTACTCTTCATGGAGGGATCGGGGGTCTAAAAGACACCCGATCCCTCCTTTGCACTTCAAAGTATTCAGATCGCCGAAAACGGCGATTCTGAATACTGTGTACTTTTTGAAATCCGGCGCCATTGGCAGCCGAGAAACCCGGAAGTGACGTCATGACGTCGCTTCCGTGTTTTCAATGCGGACACTGAATCAAAGCCGTTTACGGCTTTGTTTCAGAGCGCGCCTGGATTACGGAGGCGCCGGATCGTGGATCGGGTCTCCCGGTGGGTCGGGAGGCCCGGTCAGAGCGGCGAGAGGCGGCGGGAGGGGGGGATGTCCCCTCCCGCTCCTCCGGCATAACAACCGAGCGGCTTTTAGCCGCATCGGTTGTTATGTTTGGATAGCCAATCGCCGGCTCCAAACAAAGGTACCAGGATGATGCCTGCGGCTGCAGGCATCATCCTGGTATAACCCCCTGAAATAACAACGCTGCGGTTTTAAAAAATTAAATAAAAAAAATGGTAATACAATCTTTCAAAATAAATAACTTTTGAATAATATATCTTTTAAAAATAGAAGGAAATACTGTACGATTGACGATATACAGCATGCTCCGGAAGCTATGATAACAGCTTCCGGGTATACGCTGTGCATAGCTTCTCTTCGTTTCCATAGTAACCGGAAACGAAGAAGAGCTTGAATATTTGCCATAGTGCGCACGCGCGGGATTACAGCCAGCGTCATCAACTGTGGGCGGAAGTTTATACAGCAGCAGATGCGGAAGACCTAAAGAAGAATGGCGCTGGCGTAGGACAAGGAAGCCCTGGAACTAAGGTACCGATTACACCACAAATATAAAAATGTAATTGATTGCATAACGACCGTTGGATGCAGCGGGGAATTGTCTATAGGATAATGATAATAATGAAGATAGTAGATGGGGGTTTACAACCGCTTTAAGGCCTCACAAAGCCTAAAGCCGCCTCTGGGGCCACTTTAAAGCATAACTCTCAGCTCCACCCCAGACAACTCTTTTCCCACTTATGCTCCTCAGCAGTAATTGTATATGTCTTCTGGTGGTTCACATGATGTACTGGATTCTCCTCTGCAGGAAAGCTCCAGCCTGACAGATGTGTCAGAATGACTGCTTGTAGTCCCTATCAGAAATGTGACAGGATGATAAGGCAGTTGTCACCCCATAACATGAATTGCCTGAACAATAACCTTTATGGCAGGATCACCTAGGATTCTTACATGGATTAAAGCTTATATGGGATTTTGTGGTTGGGTTTATATCTACTTAAAGCGGAGTTCCGGCCACAATTTCACTTTTTAAATATAAATACCCCTGTAATACACAAGCTTAATGTATTCTAGTAAAGTTAGTCTGTAAACTAAGGTCCGTTTTGTTAGGTTGTTACAGCATTTAGACACTTTATAAAATAGAAATGGACTGGGGCCATCTTAAGTGTGGGCATCATGAAGCCAGACTGTATGACTTCCTGGATTTCAGCCTTGCAGATCTCGCACATGCTCAGTGCTGCACAAGCCGTGTCAGATCAGGTTTCAGCACCTGTACTGTCCAAGTCACATGATTCTTTGAGACTGGGGAGTGCACAGACTCCTGGAAAGTTACACCCACTACATTCCCAGGAGTCTGTGCGGTGTAGGTTAGAAAGCTTAAGCACCTAGGTGCAGGAAGAGGGGAGATTAACTATTCTGCCTAGCAACAACACTTTGAAGGCATCTAAAAAAAAAAAAAAATCGTAAAGGACTAATGACATTTTTTTAAAACTACTGATGTAATGTTATATTTATGGGTGGAACTCCACTTTAATGTCTTTATAACAAAGAATGTTCCTTCATCTTGCTTATATTAAACCAACACTTCTGTAAGGTACAATTGTTTGTTTCTAATTAATTTATAATAATCTGATTTGTGATTTTGCAATGTATTGTATAACAGACAAAAAAAATGCTTAGCTGCTATTTGTGTTTTTAGTTAATAAATCTGTTAATTTACAATGTCTTTGGTTCTACTTAAGATGGACCCTGCACTACAAGGCAAGGTCTTCCGGTGAGATCCTGGGAACTTCAAGCATGCCAAGTCTTGCAATATGACGCGCTAAAAATAAAACCTTTTTATTGTTAAGGCTGCATTCACACCTGAACGTGGTTTATTTTACCGTAACACATTACGGCGTTTTGTCGCGACAAAAGGAGGCGTTTTTTAAGCCTAACATACGCTGGAGGGGTGATTAACATTGTCGGCTATGCCGAACGCCGCCTGAAAAAAGGGTCTGGGACTTGTTTTGAGCTTCAGGCGTACGGCGTGGAGATGTGAACCATCTCCATAGCCGACAATGTTAAATCACCCCTCCAGCGTATTTCAGGCTGCAATAGCGTCGCGCTACAGGCGACAAAATGCCTAGGTGCGAATGGAGCCTAAAACTGCACTTACATTCTAAACCTAATGAAAGGCATGAATTGTCACAGAGCGGGATGGCTCACTGATTCAAACAGATCCAGAGGACAGCTCCAGAGAAAAAAAGTGTAAATCTGGCCACTGCTAGAAACGAATCCTCTGCTCTGAAGACGGAATGTCTCCCAGTGCACCACCCTACGCGTTGCGTCCAAGTGACTTCATCAAAAGAACACCATGCAGTGTCTTCTTGTGATTCTTATTTTCTCACTGGATGGATTGGGATGTCAACCTCCCCAAGAGGCTGGAGATAAGTATATTTTCTTATCCTTCCCCTTGCATTGCAAGGTCTGCTTTCAGGGAGAACACAACACCTAAATTATCAATAAAATCTCAAGTGAAAAGCTATATACTTGTGACTGTTTTGTTTTCGTTTAGGCCTCATTCACACAGGCATACCTATCAGTGCACCTGTGTGAAGGGCTGCCTTCAGGACTAGGCAGAAACATGTTAGATATTTAAATACATGTTACTTTAACATAGTTGAACAGCCCCACCCAGGCGGCAGTCCCTCCGGACATAACCCTCCTCCCTGTAGCATGCAGCTTCAGTTCGTAACAAGCAGTACAAACCTAAAAAGGAGGGGTGGGTGCTGTGTCCGTCCATGGATGCCAGAGAAAAGGATTTTACGGTGAGTACAAAAAATCCTATTTTCTCTTATCGTCCATGGACGGACACAGCCTTCTCAAGTCTTGACAAGCGGGATGTCCCCAAGCAGTGTCAAAAAACGAGGGGTGGGAACAGTATCAGTAAAAACAAAAACTGTACCCCAAACAAGCAGAGCTCCTCAACGGAGGAGGTACAACTTTAAACGGCCGCCTGCAAAACCTTGCGGCCAAAGGAAGCATCTGAAGATGCACTCGCATCAATCTTGTAAAATTTGGAAAAAGTGTGAACGGACGACCATGTCACCACCTTACACACCTGTGAGACAGACGCTTGGTGTCAGGAAGCACCAATTACCCTGGTCGAATGTGCAGTAACCAGAAAGAGAGGCGCCCGCCCCCTAACAGCACAGGCCTGTATGACGGTCTGCCTGATCCACCGAGAAATGGTGGCCGACAAGACCACCAGGCCCTTCTGTGGACCAGATACTGACACAAAAAGTGAGTCAGACCTCTGAAACGGAGCCGTAGCAGACAGGCACACCAGCAAAGCACGTACCACGAGTTCTAGGACATTGATCGACAGACGAGATTCTGCTAGAGGCCAGCGACTAGACCCCCCCCCCCCCCCAACAGGTGAGGCTAGCGTCCGTCGTAATCACCATCCACTGGAAGGAAAGAAACAACTTCCCGAACCGAAGAGCCGGGGATCTTAGCCACCAATTCAGAGAGACTCTGACTGGGTGGCTTACCTGAATCTGACGATCCAGAGACAAAAGAAATTTGTTCCATTTGGACAGTATCTCCTTCTGCAAAACACGAGTGTGGAACTGGGCATATGGTACCGCCTCAAAGGAGGCTACCAACAGGCCCAGGCTTCGCACGCAAAAAACTGAGAGATGACCGATTGAGTGATGCCAACAGCTTCACTGCAGACTGAAGAGTCTGCAATTTCTCCAGGGGAAGAAAGACCTTCGCTTCCGAGGAGTCCAGAATCAACCCTAGGTACTCAAAACGCTGAGTCGCAACTAGGACCGACTTCTGAATGTTTAACACCCACCCAAATTCTTGGAGGGTCTGGCTGGCTATAGACACATCCTCCTCTAATTCTGAGCCAGAAGCTGCTCTCAGAAGAAGGTCATCTAAGTAGCCCGCGATGGCAATGCCTCGCTGTCTCAGCAAAGCTTTAATTGATGCGAGCACCTTGGTGAAAACTCGTGGTGCTGACGCTAGTCCAAAAGGAAGGGCCACAAAGGGGAGTGGTCCTCCCCTATCGCAAAGCGCAGAAACCTCTGGTGACTTGCACAAATTAGGACATGCAAGTTAGCGTCCTTGATGTACAAGGACGTCAGAAAGTCCCCCGGATGGAGCGCAGCTACCACCGAGCAAATGGATTCCATGCAGAACTTCCTTACTCTCACAAAGGCATTTAGGGCTTTGAGGTCCAAAATTTGACGGACCCCGTCCTTCTTCGGGACCACAAACAGATTCAAATAAAATCCCTGAAACCTCTCATCCTGCGGAATGGGTAAAATTACTGCGCAACTTAGCAAGTCCTGCACTGCCCCTAGCAGGGCAGACAGAGGAGCCAGGAGAGGGAGACTTGAGGGAAAGAATCTGTTTGGTGGATAGTAAAGAAACTATCTTGTACCCCGAAGAGACCACCTCGCAGACCCACTGGTCGGAGAGCAGGGAGATCCACCGCGCTGTGAACCTGCAAAGCCATTCCCCCACCCATGAGTCGGGCGGGGGCAAGGCTTCATGCATTGGCAGGTTTGGGTGCCACCTTGTTCGGCTTACGCACCCAGGGACGTTTCTGTCCCCCAGCTGAGCCCTTGTTGGCCTGGGAGGGTTTACCCGCGGGCCCTGACTGATGAAAATACCGCTTCTGAGTGGGGAAAGAAGGACCCGGCTTACGGCGCGGCACCTTTCCCTTGGTGGACTGAGGGAGTTGAGTGCTCTTACCCCCAGTGACATCCTTGATAATGACATCCAGCAAGGTACCAAAAAGCCTCCCACCCTTGAAGGGTAAATCAGCCAGGGCTTTTTTGGATGCTTGGTCAGCAGACCAGCATTTCAGGCGGTGCAAAACCACCGCCGAAACAGAAGCTCTGGATATCAAGGGTGCTGCATTCAGTGTAGCATCACAGACATATACAAGGCCCTGGAACAACTGGTCAGCCAGTCTAATACATTTTGGAGGGAGTTGGTGCTCCTCCACAGTCTGGTGCAAAACCTTTGCCTATTCAGTGAGTGTCTGAGACACCAGTGTTGCGGCTACAATGCAGACCCCAACATGGTATACATGGAGGGGGTCAGTGCCTCAGACCTCCTATCAGTATGGTCCTTGAAGGCAGGGGTCCCTTCTATAGGGAGAGTGGTCACCTTATTTAATCGGGCAACCAGGTGGGTGCACTGCTGGATGAGAAGCCCATTTTTTTTTCAAGAGGCTCTCCTCAAAGGGGTACAGAACCGCCAGGCGCTGAGGAACTACAAAGGACTTCTGCGGCTTTTCCCATTCCTTATCAATGAACTTGTCAAAGAAGGGCACATAAGGAAAAAACCTTCACAAAGTGGTCTGATTTGTGGGACCCAAAAAAGACTGAGCCCTCAGTGGATGCCTCCGCTGCACTATCCAGCTTAAGGGAGTCCCTCACAGCACTGATAAGCACACTGTCCTGTACAGACCCAAGTGAGGAGTCTTCCTAACAAAGAAGGTCCTGGTCCACATCTTCAGACAACACAGAACCGGGGACCTGAGCCGCAGCCAGGTCCTGGTCTGAGTCAGAGCATTCCCCAGGGGATGGTGGGGGAAGGGGGTGCTTTTTCCCCCCTTGCGCCCGCACGCCGCTTCCACCCTGGCAACAAATGTTTCCAGGACTGCCAACAAAGTGTCCATGGGAACCGCAGATGCAGGAGCACCAGCTGCCACCTCTGGCATGTTTGGGGAAGAAGAACCAGATACTGACTCCATAACCAGACAGCTCTCAGGGACCTATTCAGACCTGAAAAAAAGCCCACCCTCCTGCTGCGTTGACCGGCGGGTTACCGAGGGGACTCGCCAACCCAGGAAGAGACTGTTCAGTGCTGCTGCCCGCCCTCAGTACACAGCGCGTGTGTGAGGGAAAAAGCTGTGAGGAGACCCGTTCTGCGCGCTGTAGAAGCCAGCACTAGCGACCAAAACCACATCCAAAATGGCCGCCGGACGCCTCAGAGAGAGCAGGGCACGGCCACAGTAAAAATGGCCGACTGCAATATCAAGCTGCGCCATAGCGTGACCACAACAAAATGGCCACCAATGGGATTTCCCAATGTAAACAGCAGACTACAAAAAAATGGCGCTGAAGCGCTGCGACGTGGATGAGAAGGCCTAACGGGGCCTTACTGTGGCAAAAATATCCCCCTCCCCCGGGAAAAAACACAGGCCCCAGACACCCCACAGTCCCCTGGTGGGAAAAGGAGCCCCCCCCCCCACAAGTCCACCCCGGCAGCAGCAGTAGAGGGAAACATGACAGAGAGCAGCGATAGGAAGACCACCCTAACCTCAGGAATGCCCAGCTGTACCGACCCGCCGAGGCAGGAAGGACTGTACTTACCCGTCCATGCGAGGACCCGCTAACGCATCCCTGACAGGCATGCAACCGCGTTGGAGTAGCTGTCAGCCCAGTCCACTGTGACCGAGACAACACCACAGCCCAGTCATGTGTGGATCCTGGAGCAAAATCTCACCGGCCACCCCAGGAGTCATGGGGTATGTCGTGGCAGACCCATCCCTTAGCAATGGTGTGCTCACGCTCGCTGGCCGGACTGAGGAGACTACAAGGATCTATGTATCCTTCCTGTCTCTCAGCCGGCAGTTGATATGAAATAAAAATTTCCTCAGGGCGCTGGGCCCAAAAGGGAGCCACACGTCCTTCTCCTTTGCTAGGCAGGAAAAAACTGAGGCTGCATGCTGCAGGGAGGAGGGTTGTGTCCGGAGGGACTGCCCCCTGGGCGGGACTGTTCAACTCTGTTAAAGTAACATGTATTTAAAAATCTAACATGTTTCTGCCTAGTCCTCTTCTGTGAACAGGAATATAACCCGCTTGAGAAGGCTGTGTCCGTCCATGGACGATAAGAGAAAAACTGACAGCTCTGGTCACAGCCGCTGTCCTAACGTTGGACCGTTAGTACAGCAGAATTCAACCGGAGTTGTGGGGTTCTTTTCTCGCCTGCTGTTCTTTTGTGTTCTGACAGGGGGACCCCCTCCCCTCCAGAACACTCTGGTTAGCTTCTGTCGGACCGGCTGCCTTGTACACAGGCTGAATGTTGGCCATTTTATTTTTTTATTGAACCACCGGTTTGTTGCCCGACATACAGCCGTTAGTACAGGGCTTAAAGCGGAGTTCCGGACACAATTTCACTTTTTAAATATAAATACCCCTGTAATACACAAGCTTAATGTATTCTAGTAAAGTTAGTCTATAAACTAAGGTCCGTTTTGTTAGGTTGTTACAGCATTTAGACACTTTATAAAATAGAAATTGACTGGGGCCATCTTAAGTGTGGGCATCATGAAGCCAGACTGTATGACTTCCTGGATTTCAGCCTTGCACATGCTCAGTGCTGCACAAGCAGTCAGATCAGGTTTCAGCACCTGTGCTGTCCAAGTCACATGATTCTTCGAGACTGGGGAGTGCACAGACTCCTGGAAAGTTACACCCACTACATTCCCAGGAGTCTGTGCGGTGTAGGTTAGGAAGCATTAAGCACCTAGGTGCAGGAAGTGGGAAGATTAACTATTCTGCCTAGCAACAACACTTTGAAGGCATCTTAAAAAAAAAAAAAAAGAAAAAAAATTTCGTAAAGGACTAATGATTTTTTTTTAAAACTACTGATGTAATGTTATATTTATGGGTGGAACTCCACTTTAAGAGCTATGAAAATGTGGAATAGACTCCATGGAAGTATGAAGGGAGACACTCCTATGGCCACATCCATATAAGGAATGAATACAACAATAGAAAAAATTGGGCATGGAATAGCCCAAGGTCAGACTTTAGAGGCATAATGGACAGTAGTAGATGTAAGATATATTTTAGTTCTAACAGTACATGGTAGAAAAGAGCAAAAAAGGTAAAGGATTAAAAACATATGATGCCTCTATACACAATACATGACAAAATTGAACATGCATAGTATACATAGTAGTGAGCCCCTGTGCGTCAACACGTTTTGCTGTCTAGCTTCGTCAGGACACACTCAGGGATTGTTGGAGAAAACAGGTCTTACGATCTTGCAAGGGAGTCCATGGAAGATAATCTCCCCCATTAGGTTTCAAGTATTTTAATATAAAGTCTCTCGAGTACTTGGGTATTCATAACAGATAGCCAATAGAGTGCCAAGTAGCACCTATATTGACAATATTGGCAGGTGGAAGGACTCAAAAAGACAAAAAACAGATGAGAGGAGGGAGTGGTGGTATGGATATGGACAATGAGAGCCAACAGCCTTAATAGTATAAACCAGGGTTTGACAAATTTGCTTGGAATCTAGGAGACAGCTAAAAACAGTTAGGAGACAGAAAACGCGCCCCGTCCCGACGAGCTTGCGCGCAGAAGCGAACACATTCGTGAGCAGCGTCCGCATATGTAAACTGTGTTCAAACCACACATGTGAGGTATCGCCGCGATTGGTAGAGCGAGAGCAATAATTCTAGCCCTAGACCTCCTCTGTAACTCAAAACATGCATCCTGTAGATTTTAAAGAGTAAAAGTTTGTCGGCATTCCATGAGCGGACGCAATTTTGAAGTGTGACATGTTGGGTATCAATTTACTCGGCGTAACATTATCTTTCATAGTATTAAAAACAATGGGGATAACTTTACTGCTGTCTTATTTTTTAATTAAAAAAGTGTAATTTTTTCCCAAAAAAGTGCGCTTGTAAGACCGCTGCGCAAATACGGCTTGACAGAAAGTATTGTAACAATCGCCATTTTATTCTCTAGGGTGTTAGGATAAAAAATATATATAATGTTTGGGGGTTCTAATTGAGAGGGAAGAAGATGGCAGTGAAAATAGTGAAAAATTACATTAGAATTGCTGTTTAACTTGTAATGCTTAACTTGTAATACCAACGGCCACCACCAGATGGCGCCAGCTCACATCTGGTGGTAATAACTTCTAATACCAACGGCTCACCACCAGATGGCGCCAGCTCACCTTGCCCACCTTCCAAGCCAAGTGGCCAGAGAATACTCAGCAAAGAGCCCAGAGAACTCCGTTCAGCATACCCCCCCAGAGAACCGAACTAGGGGGTATGCTGAACGGACTTCTAGCTATGATGGCCCTGAGGGACTAGTGAACCTGACCTAATTTGACTTCTGCTTTGCCGATTGCAGTCTGGGCTCTTTGCCGAGTATTCACGTATAGGTGACTGGCTTTAAATATAAGTTTATACTATTAAGGCTGTCGGCTCTCATTGTCCAATGTATACTATGTATGTTCATTTTTGCCATGTTTTGTGTATAGAGTGTATCATATGTTTCTAATCCTTTACCTTTTTTGCTCTTTTGTACCACGTACTGTTTTAAATAAAGTATATATTTTTATATCTACTACTGTCTATTGTGTCTCTAAAGTTTGACCTTGGGCTATTCCATGCCCAATTTTTTTCTTTTGTGGAATAGACTCCCTCAAGGACTACTCCTCCTCCAATTTCACAGAGCTTGTGTATGCGGCTTAAACTACTCCTAAGTGCAAATTATATCCATGTGTAGATCATACATGAAACATGAAATACATTAACCACTTAAGGACCGCCTCCTGCAGATATACGTCGGCACGGCTGGGCACAAGCACGTACCTGTACGTCCTCTTTAAGTGCCCAGCCGTGGGTCGCAGGCGCGAGCCCGCGACCCGGTCTGAAGCTCCGTGACCGCGGACCCAATCGCCTCTGGAGTCCTGCGATCGGTCCCCAGAGCTGAAGAACGGGGAGAGCTTCAGGTCAAGTTTTGCCTAAGGCCTCACAAAGCCTAGAGCCGCCTCTGCCTCCAGGGTTATTTTATCTGGGAAAATTGCATGCATGATTCATGGCACAATACTGGAAAGGCAACAGGCGCTTAAGAGCACTCAATAAAGACCTAGTGCAAAATGGATGGATATACTGTAGGTTTCTAAAGCATTCCTATATAAAGTAGTATGGCCATACTTATCCTGTGGATCACAGGCATGCAGGTTGTTTTGCACTCCTGGGACCTGGTTTGAGCTATCAGCAGGCTAATTGCCACTGTCAGCTTCCGTCACTTAGCCAGTCCAGGCTTGGGAAAGATCCAGCCAGATGCCTGGACTGGCACCTGGCTCACCCAGATGCATGAAGCGGTTAAAAAAAAAATGCTAAATGTGGCATTTCAAAACATATTTAAAGGGGTTGTAAAGGTAAATGTTTTTTCACCTTAATGCATCCTATGCATTAAGGTAAAAAAAACATCCAACGCTACCAGCCCCCCGAAAGTCCCACGCGCGTCCACGTGATCCTCTTCCGTTCCCAGCCTGGCCGTTCATTGGCTAGGCTGGACAGATTGATAGCAGCACAGCCATTGGCTGGCGCTGCTGTCAATAACAGCGGATGACGCGGCGTGCCGGGGCCGAGTGATACAGTCGGCGGCGGCTGTGCCCGCCGCTGTATCACGGGAACACGCTCGCAAAAGCTTTCCACCATGCATGCTCGCTCGCATGAAGGTGGAAAGCTTTTGGAGAGGAGCCGAGACAGCCCGCGAGGGACCCCAGAAGACAGGGATCGGGGACACTCTGTGCAAAACGAGCTGCACAGTGGAGGCAAGTATAAAGCCCCTTTCACATTGAGGCATTTTTCATGCAGTACAGCGCTAAAAATAGCGCTGCTATACCGCATGAAAAAAACCTGCCCTGTAGTGTTCAATGTGAAAGTCCGAAGGCTTTCACACTGAAGCGGTGCGCTAGCAGGAGCGCTCCAAAAGTCCTGCTAGCCGCATCTTTACTGCAGTATAGGAGCGGTGTGTTCACCGCACCTTCCCATTGAAATCAATGGGGCAACGCGGGCGGTATTAACCCTTTTTCGACCACTAGCAGGGGTTAAAACCTCACCGCTAGCGCCCGAATATCGCGGTAAATACGCCGGTATAGCGGCGCTACAAATAGCGCGGCTATACCATCACCGCGGCTCCACCGCCCAATGTGAAAGCAGCCCAACATGTTTGTTATTTAAAAAAAAAAAAAAAGTTTGCCTTTAGTGTTCCTTTAAGAAAAAAAAAGGGGGGGAAATTAAAAAATAAAACCTGTAGACCATTCGAAATATGACACAAGTTTCTGTGTAGCAACTGGCTGGAAACAGAGTATCTATTAATATATATACATAAGGCTGGGTTCACACTACGGTTTTCCCGTCCGTCAGCCGCATACGATTTATATGAAAAAACGTATGCGGCTGAAACGGACGGGAACGTATGGCACCGCACATATGTGCGTTTTCCATTGACATTAATGTTAAAGGAAAACGTATGCGTTTGCCATACTGTTTTAAAAACGACCGCAAAACCGTGGTTGAACACGGTTTTGCGTACGTTTAAAAAACGTTTTGCCAGCAAATCGTACGCACCCGGATGCATCCGAGTGCATACGATTTGCAATGCATTGTCTATCTCTACGTTTTCCCGTCCGGGCCCGTACGTTTTCAATACTGAAATCGTATGCGGCTGACGGACGGGAAAACCGTAGTGTGAACCCAGCCTAACAAATAAAGAAATAAAAATACAATTGGTAGCTATAAAAATGACAGCTAGTAAAAGGATTAACTTTGTACTGTTGAATTGCAATGGAAATTGCACAATTTTGAAGTCGTCCAAGTGTGAAATGAGCCTCAGTGATAAAAGTGACTACAGTCTGAGATAGGTTGTCTCCCGTGTCAGGATGGAAACTCCAAAGCTGTAAACAGAAAATAAAATAGAGAGGGGCACCAAGCCATCGTGTAGTTCGCTAATTTATTGTAGAGGTCAAAAAAGTGGCACCCATAAATAATAGATAAAATATGTGTCTCCTAAATCAGTGTGCAGCTCCCTCCATGGCCGCTATACCAGAACCACTGCAGCGAGGCCGTATAGACAGGGAAGAACCACCATCAGATGAGCTCACAGTGCCAGGACATATGTAAGTCGCAAGGGCTGTCAGAAAATGCATTGCAGCGGCTAGGACCCGCCTCCTTCCTCAGTCTCAAACAGTGAAACTTACTTTTTTAATCTCTACAATAAACGTGCTTATTACAGTAGGGTCGGCTTAGGGCCCCTCTTTCTGTTCTTTCAAGTATTATATTTTCCTGGTGCCAACAAAGCAGTTTTTTTTGCATACTTATCTGTCTGTCACCTTAGTTATCCGTGGTCTTGTACATGTACCATGCCTTGAAAAAGCATTCACACCCTTTGATTTGTTCCACATTTTGTCTCATTACAACCAAAAACGTAAATGTATTTTATTAGGATTTTATGATAAAGACTAACACAAAGTGACACATAGTTGTGAAGTGGAAGTAAAATAAATAGTTTTCAAACCTTTTTTTTACAAAGTGTGGTGTGCATTTGTATTCAGCCCCTTTACTCTGATCCCCCGAACTAAAATCTACTGCAGGGATATGCAATTAGTGGACCTCCAGCTGTTGCAGAACTACAACTCCCATGAGGCATAGCAAGACTTTGACAGCCACAAGCATGACACCAAGACCCAGAGGCATGATGGGACTTGTAGTTTTGGAGGTCCGCTAATTGCATATCCCTGATCTAGTGGAACCAATTGCCTTCAGAAGTCACCTACCGTATTTATCGGCGTATACCGCGCACTATTTTGCCCTGAAAATCAGGGCAAAATCGTGGGTGCGCGGTATACGCCGATACCCGCTTTCCCGCGCTGAATTTGAATACTGCGCCGGCATATACCGAGCGCAGTACACTCGTGTATCTTCGGGCAGTTTCGGCGCCTCTCGCGCCGACAACCTGGACGTACAGAACGTCACCACGAGAGTAGCCGAGCCTGCCCGACGATACACGAGTGTACTGCGCTCGGTATATGTCGGCGCAGTATTCAAACTCGGTGCGGGAAACGAGCGGGGAGGACGCCGGACCCGACGAAGAGGACACCCGAAGCCGCAGACGGACGCCAGACCCGACGAGGCCGCCGCGGAAGACACCAAAACTGTAAGTACAAAAAATCTTTTTTTCACAGGAATCCGGGTCAAGTTTAGGGGAGCGCGCTATACCCCGGTAAATACGGTAATTAGTAAATAGAGTCCACCTGGGTGTAATTTAATTTCAGTACAAATACAACTGTTCTGTGAAGCCCTCAGAGGTTTGATAGAGAACCTTAATGAACAAACATTATTATGAAGGCCAAGGAACAGACAGGTCAGGGATAAAGTTGTGGAGAAGCTTTGAATATCTCACGGAGTACTATTCAATCCATCATCTGAAAATGGAAAGAGTATGGCACAACTGCAAACCTACCAAGACATGGCCGTCCACCTAAACTGACAGGCCAGACAAAGAGCATTTCTCAGAGAAGCAGCCAAGAGGCCCATGGAGGAGCTACAGAGATCCACAGCTCAGGTGGAAGAATCTGTCCACAGGACAACTATTAGTGGTACACTCCACAAATCCGGTCTTTATGGAAGAGTGGCAAGAAGAAAGCCATTGTTAAAAGAAAGCTATAAGAAGTCCCGTTTGCAGTTTGCGAGAATCCATGTGGTGGACACAGCAAACATGTGGAAGAAGGTGCTCTGGTCAGATGAGACTAAAATTGAACTTTTTGGCCTATTTCCCCTGAACACACCATCCCCACGAGAAATATGGTGGTGGCAGCATCATGTTTTGGGGATGCTTTTCTTCAGCAGGGACAGGGAAGTTGGTCAGAGTTGATAGGAAGATGGATGGAGCCAAATACAGGGCAATCTTAGGAGACAACCCATCTGAGTCTGCAAAAGACTTGAGACTGAGGCAGAGGTTCACCTTCCAGCAGGACAACGACTCTAAACATACAGTCAGAGCTACAATGGAATGTTTTAGTTCAAAGCACATTCATGTGTTAGAATGGCCCAGTCAAAGTCCAGACCTAAATCCAACTGAGAATCTGTGGCAAGACATAAAAATTGCTGTTCACAGACGCTCTCCATCCAATCTGATAGAGCTTGAGCTATTTTGTCAAGAAAAATGGCCAAAAATGTCACTAGATGTGTAAAGCTGGTAGAGACTTTCCCAAAAAGACTTGCAGCTGTAATTGCAGCGGAAGGTGGTTCTACAAAGTATTGACTCAGGGGGGCTGAATACAAATGCAACCCCCACACTTTTCACATATTTGTAAAATGAATTGAAAACCATTTTCCTTCCACTTTACAACTTATGTGCCACTTTGTGTTGGTCCATCACATAAAATCCCCCCAAAAAAATAGGATTTTTGTACTCACCGTAAAATCCTTTTTTCTGAAGGCCATGGACGGACACAGCTTCCTTATACTCTTGACTGTAGGGTTATGTTCCGTCTACTAGGAGAGGACTTCCCTACAGTCAAGAGTATAAGGAAGCCGTGTCCGTCCATGGATAAAAGAGAAAACACATTTACGTTTTTGATTGTAACATGACAAAATGTAGAAAATGTCAAGGGGTATGAATACTTTTTCAAAGAAACTGTATCTAGTGACTTTTTATGGGATAAAAGAATGTTCACATACTGCATTCGCTACCTGCTCTCAGTGCTACCCTCCCAACATCCTGCATTTGTATCATTTTCTTCTCTTTCTTAACCACTTCCATACCAGGCACGTATACACCTTCCCGCCCAGACCATTTTTTAGCTTTCAGCGCTGTTGCACTTTGAATGACAATTGCACGGTCATGCTACACTGTACCCAAACTAAATTTTTATCATTTTGTACCCACAAATAGAGCTTTCTTTTGGTGGTATTTGATCACCTCTGGGATATTTATTTTCTGCAAAAAAAAAAAAAAGACCAAAAATTAAAAAAAAAAAAAGTATTTTTTTGTTTCTGTTATAAAACATTGTAAATAAGTACGTTTTCGCCTTCAATGATGGGCACTGATAAGGTGGCGGCATGGATGGGCACGCATAGGCGGCATGGATGGGCACGCATAGGCGGCATGGATGGGCACGCATAGGCGGCATGGATGGGCACGGATCAGGGGCACGGATAGGCGGCATGGATCGGGGGCACGGATAGGCGGCACGGACGGGCACGGATAGGCGGCACGGACGGGCATAGATGGGCACTATTGTATGTGTTGTACTAATGGATGCCAATCAGTGCCAAACAATGCCTGCCAATCAGTGATGCCCATTGTGGGCACTGATTGGCATCCATTGCGGCACTGATTGGCATCAATTTTGTGTGTCCTCCTCATCCCTGGTGGTCTAGGGTGGCATCCCTTTTTTTTTTCCCACTGGTGGTCTATATGCCCATCCCTGGTGGTCCAGTGGGCATCCCTGGTGGTCCAGTGGGCAGTGCTGATGATCGATCAGCACAAACCCCCCCCTGTCACAGAAGCAGCCGATCGGCTCTCCTCTACTCGCGTCTGACAGACGCGAGTGAGGAAAAGCCGATTACCGGCTTTTCCCATTGACATCGTGATCAGCCGTGATTGGACACGGCTGATCACGTGGTAAAGAGTCTCCATGAGAGACTCTTTACCTTGATCGGTGTTGCGGGGTGTCAGACTGACACCCTGCAACAACGATCGCCGCGATGCGCGCCCCCGGGGGCGTGCAGCAGCTCAGAATCGTGAGGACGTCATATGACGTCCAGTCAGGATTCTACAACCACTTTGCCGACGTCAATATGTCATTGGCGGGCGGCAAGTGGTTAAGCTATGCACATCAATCACAAATCCTGCTCTGAAATGAAAACACACTAGTTCAAAATAATAAAAAGAGGACACACGCAGAAATTAGATGATATATGGATAAACAGGTGAGCAGACATACAAAAATAAACATAGTATAGAAAAACATTTCAAGCATCTTTTCACACAAACCACTTGACAATTCTTTTTCTTTTATTTCATTTTTTTTTTTCATTTATTTTTTAATGAAATAATAAAAATGAAGGCACCCTCCCCTGTATCTTCCCTGTTTGGAAGGTGGAGGGGTACTTATTGCCTGCTCCCCAGCTGTAAAATAATATCATATATAATTTTATCTGTATTTATAAACTTGTGCAGATCACTTTTCTTCTCTGAGAACGGAAAATAAAATAAAAAAAATTATACAAAACATTAAAAAAAAAAAAAAAAAGCTGCACCCCAACTTCCACGCATAAGAAAACAAAAAATCATTTCGGACTGAGAACCAATCACCAGCTGTAAATAAAAGGGTAGGTAATATTCCCTGGAACCATAATAGAGAATATAGAACATCGTTGGCTGTCTGGTGGCAAAAAGAATAGTCAGAAAAATGGCATTTGGAGCAACCGTGATAAAAGTTGGATGGCGCTCAGTATAAACACGAATTAGAATGTTTTTGAGTCCTTTCTCATAAAACCGTATGTGACACTTTAAAAAGATGAGTGGGTGTGGTTTTTAAAAACCAAATAAAAAAAAAAAAATTAAAATAAAATATAATATTTATATATATTTATAGTGAAACAAAACCCCAAGGGGCGGGGGACTGGAGGACACAGGAGGGCTCCTGGATTGGCAGTCGGAGATTCTGACACGATGATGGGTCGCTTGGACAGTCCTTGTGTCTGAAATGTTCTCATTTTTGTTTTTAATTTTTTTCATACAGAGATCTCGTATGTGGTTCCGCCCACACCTGACACAGTTTTTACACCTCCTGGGCGTGAAGGGCTGACTGGTGGGGACACAGAAGCTTGACCGTTGCTGCGAGAGTGCGCCGACTTTGCAGGAGACTCATCCCTATAAAAAAGGACATAAAAATAAAATTTAATGAGGAAAACGCTAAGATAACAAGCTGACACGTTTACTAAATTAAAGCGTGAGTTCACCCAAAATTAACATTAGATTGAGGCTCATTTTGGGAAGCAGAATCGGGTGTTTTTTTTTTAAATCGAAGCCGTACTTACCGTTTTAGAGAGCGATCTTCTCCGCCGCTTCTGGGTATGGTCTTCGGGACTGGGCGTTCCTATTTGATTGACAGGCTTCCGACGGTCGTATACATCGCGTCACAAGTAGCCGAAAGAAGCCGAACGTCGTGCGGCTCTATACGGCGCCTGCGCACCGACGTTTGGCTACTTTCGGAAAATCGTGACGCGCTGTATGCGACCGTCGGAAGCCTGTCAATCAAATAGGAACGCCCAGTCCCGCAGCCCATACCCGGAAGCGGCGGAGAACATCTATCTCTAAAAAAGTAAGTACTGCTTCGATTTAAAAAAAAAAAAAAAAACACCCGATTCTGCTTCCCGTAATTGGCCTCAATCTTATGTTAAAAATTAAGTTTTTGGGTGAACCTCCACTTTAAACAAAAAAGCAATGTACAGCCCTTGGAAGGTAGGAGGAGGGCAGGGGAACGTTTTTTCCCGCTGCTTGTAAACCCGATCCAGCAGCTAGTTAGCCGCTTGGATTGCTTAAACAGGAGAGCTCTAAATGCTTTTGCTTGCAGGCAGCAGGGCAAAATGTAAAAAAAAAAAAAGAAAAAAAAAAAAAAAGGAAAAAAAAAAAAATGCTCCTCTCCCGGCGCCCAAAACTGAAAGTCCTGGGCGTCAGTCGATGGGAACTGAACATCCCTGTGAAAGCGAATATTGACTTACCTGTAAATTCCATACCTTAAAGTACAGTACCAGATGCCAGTAACCTAGTCAAACACCATGGGTTATAGCTTTGTACTTTCAGGTGATTGGATACTGGCAACCTTTTGAAAACATGTCCCCTCGGGCACCTCCACTATAACCCTACCCCAACTCTGCGAGTCTGCAGTTTTGTAGCAAGCAATGAATGCAGTGCAACAAGGTGCTTTTAGAGAGGTTGGTCTGTGTCCTCTACTGCAGTGGTCATCAACCCTATCCTCAGGACCCACTAACAGGCCAGGTTTTATGTATTACCTTGGGGAGATGCAGACTAGAATACTGCACTCACTGAGCAGACAATGACATTACCTGTTATCTTGCAAACCTGGCCTGTTAGTGGGCCCTGAGGACATGGTTGATGACCACTGCTCTATTGTACTCCCAAGATATGAGAAGAGCGGAGGAGGCGTTTGTTTTAGAGCATAAGCGCTAGTAAATCAAAATTCCTTATTCACCAAGCAATTGTGGATTTTAAGGTGGGGTGCTCCTTGTGGGGACCCAATGAGAGGACAAACAGGGAATCGGTTTGTCGAATGGAAGAAGTTGCTTTTAGATACACTCTAATGGCTTGCAACATCCAGACAGTGTAGAGAGACTTCCTTTGGATGCTTAGGAGCAGGGTTCAGAAAGATGGCAGAATAATGTCCTCACTGACAAGGAATGCTGAGACCACCTTTGGAAGGATGTTAAAGTTTGAGGGGAGGGCTCTTCGCAGGAAAGAGCCACTAGTTCTGAGATATGTCTAACAGACATGATGGCCACCACAAATGATATTTTCCTAGTAGAGACTCCATCAGAATATCCCTGATGGGTTCTAACAGTGTTTTTTTTTTTTGCAAGGTTTAAAAGAGCCAAGTTAAGGTCCCAGGGGAGCACAAGGTGCTGTAATTGGAGGGCCTAATGTGAAAAACACCTTCAATAAAGAGGTCATGAGGGAACGTGAAGCTAGAGGTCCCTGGAAAAGGCCAAAACTTGCCCTTCAAGGATGTTGAGCTAGATTCTGGGCAAGACCCGATTGTATGAGGGCCAGAATGCAGGGTATAGAGCAGTGATGGGAAACCTTGGCACCCCAGAAGTTTCGGAACTACATTTCCCCCCATGATGCTCATGCACTTTGCAGTGTAGTTGAGCCTCATGGGAAATTTAGTTTTCAAAACATCTGGGGTGCCAAGGTTCTCCATCACTGGTATAGAGAAATCCCTGGGACTGAATGGACTGTGCTCACATCAGGTGAAGTGAGACTTGCAGGTATGATGATAAATATTCCTGGATGTGACATTGCTTGCCTTCAGCAAGGTAGGACTGAAACTCAAAAACCCCTCTATCCTGAGTTTCAACAACCATGCCATTATAGCCAATGACTAAAGCAGGGTGAAATAGAGGGCCTTCAGATAGCAGATCCAGTCTGTTGGGAAGGAGCCAGGGGGTCTTCAAGAAGCTGTGTACCAAGTTCTTCTGGGCTAGCTTGGTGTCAGAATAAATCACTGAACCGTCTTCCTCTCCCACTTAACTTTGTGGAGCAGGCAAGGTAGAATTCTCAGTGGAGGTAGGGCATACATTAGCCCAGGGTTTGACAAATTTGCTTGGAATCTAGGAGCCAGCTAAAAAAGTTAGGAGCCAGAAAACGCACATTGTCCTGACGAGCTTGCGTGCAGAAGCGAACAAATACGTGAGCAGCGCCCGCATATGTAAACGGTGTTCAAACCACACATGTGAGGTATCGCTGCGATTGGTAGAGCGAGAGCAATAATTCTAGCCCTAGTCCTTCTCTGTAACTCAAAACATGCAACCTGTAGATTTTTTTAAAACGTCGCCTATGAAGATTTTAAAGGGTAAAAGTTTGTCGGCATTCCACGAGCGGACGCAATTTTGAAGCGTGACATGTTGGGTATGAATTTACTCGGCGTAACATTATCTTTCATAATATTAAAAAAAATGGGGATAACTTTACTGTTGTCTTATTTTTTAATTAAAAAAAGTGTAATGTTTTCCCAAAAAAGTGCGCTTGAAAGACTGCTGCGCAAATACGGCGTGACAGAAAGTATTGCGACGATCGCCATTTTATTCTCTAGGGTGTTAGGATAAAAAAATATATATATAATGTTTGGGGGTTCTAATTAGAGGGAAGAAGATGGCAGTGAAAAATAGTGAAAAATGACATTAGAATTGCTGTTTAACTTGTAATGCTTAACTTGTAATACCAACGGCCACCACCAGATGGCGCCAGCTCACACATCTGGAGTAATAACTTGTAATACCAACGGCTCACCACCAGATGGCGCCAGCTCACAAAAAATAAATAAAAAATTATTATTTTTTTCTTTTGCCCACCTTCCAAGCCAAGTCGCCAGGACACCATTTCTAGTCGCCATGGCGACCTGGCGCCCGGGATTTGTCGAGCCCTGCATTAGCCTAAACCGAGATCAGAAGAATCTGATGCCAGAGATAGAGGATCCCTGGTTCTGCGTACAGACAGAGGCAACTTCTTGTTGCATCTGGATGCTAGGATGTCCACATTTTGGCATATCAAACTCAAAACATCTGGATGAACTGACTGTTCCCCCTTGGTTCAGGTAGTGGCAGCTGAGATAATCCACCTGCCAATTGTCCACTCCTGGAATGGGGATTGAAAGAATTGCTGTACAGCAATTTTTTATCCATGAGAGATTCCAGTTGGCTTTCTTCAAGGCAGACCGGCTTCTCCTGCCCCCTTGATGGTTGATATAAGCTACTTTGGCGGCACTGTCTGACTACACCCAAATTGGGTGTGCTTTTACAAGGGTGGTCCCAATGCTTTTGGCCCCCTACCTTAACCATGTTCCCCAAACTATCAAAGGATTGGAAGACTCCTCTCCAGCCTGACAAACTTCCATCGGCTGTAAGAAATTTACAATTGTAGAGAAGAAAGGATTTTCCCACCGTCTTTTCACAGAGTTGAAATGGTTATCTGCAGGGGTGAAGTCCTGGGGAAAAAAGTGTGGGAACTCCCACCCAAGATCCACTCCCCCACCAAAAAAAAAAAAAATTATACGCTCATATGCATAATTACTAAACCGATTTTTTTTCGATCCACTGTACCTTAGTAAGTTCTTTCTAAATCCTGCGATAACTCGCGGCAGACCTCCGCAATGTCTCCTGGGAACAATGACAAAAGCTCCCAGGAGACATTGCGGCATCGGGGAAGTGACGGAATACCCGCACACTACCCAATGAATCTATATACAGGAAGCGGTCAGTAACAAAGGATTACTAAGGTTCGCCTGCCCCTGACAGTGACTCGAGCTGGACATCGCCGCTTAGTGAAGGATTGGTTCGGGCGGCTCGGCTGCTCTAGTCCTGCAAAGGGAACGGAGTTCCTGCTGTGAAAAAAGTGCAGTAACTCCGTTCCCACGCGTTCCCACAGGACTTGAGCCCTGGTTATCTGTCAAGACCAGCTATTTGTTTGCAGAACAGAAGTAGATCCAGGAAACTGCTTTTTCAATGCTGGTAGAATGTTTAGTTGGACAGTTCTTAAATGGAATTGAGTGAAGGCAACCATTTGGGACAGTTCTCAAAGGCGGCAACCATTAGGCTCACAACACTCATGGCGAATCTCACTGTGGGATTTCTTTTCAATCTCGGTTGTCCAGAATGAGCTCTTACAAAAAACCTTATTTTCTGGAAAACAGACCTTTTCTGGAGACATGTCTTGAATTGGACATGGGAGAGCAGATTTTATTTAAAAGTTGGCCACACCGCCCAAGGCCTGAAGCAGGCAAATTGTGTTTTGGACATTTACTGAAAGTTGTGAAGGGCCTGTATCCTTCAGGAGATTGTAAGTCCAGGATAGGATGGATATTTCCGTAGAATTTTGGTCACGTGAACATATTGATGTAAAATTCCCTGAACCTGCCCTGTGCCCGTACTGGTACACCAACTCCCTGGGACAAGAGGTGGTTCAGGTTCTTTTGGAAATCCGACTGCCCTTAGACAGTTTTTGGTTGATTTGACAGAAGTGGCGAGGAGGTAAGAGTTTTAAGCTCTAAACTTTGGAAACCACCAATTGAACCCACATGTCTGGGACATCTGTGGTTCAGAGGGATGCAAACTCTAATGGACGTCCCCCAACTCCTAGAAGTGAGGGTGCCTCTTCATTTTGAAGAGGGCTTGGTGGCCTTTATGAGGGCTGAACTTGGGCTTTGACGCTGAAGCCTGGAGCAGTTGGTAGAGCCAAGAGTACCTGAAGGAGGGTTGCGTTACATTTCTCTTAGGAAGAATTTTTTCTCCACCAGATTTCTTTAATGAACTTGTGAAGTGCCTCACCGAATAGGCATCTTCTTGAAAGGGTATACGTGTGAGGCGCCCCTTACAAGTCGGTTCTGCTTTCCAAGGTGTTAACCAGAGAATCCTGTGCATATGAATAGAGAAAAGAGCAATTCTGGATATTTGTCTCATGACATGTCCAAGAACACAGGAAAAAAACAAAAAAAACAAGGAGGAGGAGTAGTTTCTGTAATAGGATGGAAGAGGAAAAAATTAAGTAGTTGTAATTGTTCTGCAACTGTCCAATGCTGAAAATCAGGGTCATGTTGGTTGTTCATTGTCTTGGTTCAGGCAATTGAGGATTCACATACTTAAATAAGAACCTTAGCTGGTTGCAGGGCTCTCAGGGTAAACAGAGCCATTAAAAGTGGATCAAGTTCAGGAGAGATCTTTGGGAGAGTGAAAATCATTTCAGGAGTGACCCAGTCATCGTATACTGCACATTCTATTTGTTCATGAACTAGGAATCTTTTGCAAAGCTTAGTGGGTCTCTTTGTGCCTAAAAGGGTATGGCGAGGAGCCCATCTGTACAATGCCAAGGCTTTTCTGGACAGAGGCAATGAGCTTTTCAAACATTAGCAAGCATATTGCAGGAAGCCTCTTCTTTAATCTAGCGACAATGGGGGGGGGGGGGGGGGGGAGATTTTCTTCAGCTTCCCCATCCTCTCCCTCTAAATCAACGTAACAGAGTACCAACTGGGGCTAAGAAACGGGAGTAGAAGATGCAGGGTGTGTCTGAGCGCTGGTCAAAAAGGGAGGAAATTAGGGTTGCAATTTGTCTGTAAAATAAAATTTGGATTTTGTTAAACGGGCCACTTGATTTGTGCCTGAAATAAAGCTAGAATCGGATGCAGAGGCCAGTGTTAAGAGGTGCATGGGGACACCATCACCCTGAGGCTGAGTGTTGTGCAGGCTATCGACAGCGTAAATGCCCCACCTGCCATTTAGCGTTGGCTCCCTTTCACCTGGTCTCTGACAAGTGAGGGTATTTCCCTGTTGTGTAGGGTTGGGAGATGGGTTAAGAGTGTCCGTCAGGGGTACAATCAAGTCAGTTCTGCTTTCCAAGGTGTTAACCAGAGAATCCTGTGCATATGAAAAGAGCAATTCTGGATATTTGTGATATTTCCTCATGGTGAAAGGAAACATCCGAGTACTTTACAAGGGCTATAGATGGAAGTGGCCTTAAAGTGTGTGACCAGTGGTGGGACGCAATACCTGGTCATCTACCCGAGACTGACCTTTGAGAAGATGAACTGTAGCACCACGTTTGAAAAATGTACATCTTAAAAAGTGCATAAAATTACAAAACATAGCCCCGTAATACACTGTAACAGTCCAATATACAGACTGACTCTGTATTACCTGTTCACAATGCGGGACCATTTATAAAAAGGTCCCGGTTTTGCCCATCACTGTGGGCATATCTTTGAAGGGGTCTTCAGGGACTGGGTTCCATTGTGATGGACCACAGCCCTGGAACTCATTAGCACCCTACAGTGCACAAAACATTGTACGAACTGCCAAGGCGAGTGCCACACCTTTTTTTTTGGTAGAAACAAGGTTAGGCTGCCACAACTAGCTACTGAGGAACACTGACTTTCAGGTTCACAGGTCTGTGTTCAAAAAAATTAAAGCACCCCGAGGAATACTTGGAGCCGAGCGCTTCAATGTTTATTCTACATATATTTTCTTTGCTTTCCATCCTGTTTAATCTCATTGGGTTACCATGCCATTTGACATGTCCTCTATAGTCAATTAAAGACTAACTTCAAGAATACTTTTAGGTAGATTCACAGAGAAAGGCTTAAACTTGCGGCGGCGTAGCTTAGCCTGTTTAGGCTACGCCGCCGCAAGTTAGCTAGGCAAGTACATGATTCTCAATGTACTTGCCTGCTAATATACGGCGGCGTAGCCTAAAGCGGGCGGGCATAAGGGGGCCAAATTCAAATGTCTTGGAGGGGGGCGTGTTTTATGGTAATGAGGCTTGACCTCACGGTTTTTACGTTTTCTTTAATGCGCATGCGCCGGGCGCCTACATTTCCCAGGGCGCATTGCGGCCAAGTACGCCGCACGGGCCTATTGATTTCGACGTGCACGTAAACTACGTAAATCCCGATTCGCGGACGACTTATGCAAAGGACGTAAAAAAATTTAATTTCACGGCGGGAACGGCGGCCATACTTTAACATTGTTATTCCACCTAATAGATGGAATAACTTTAGGCCTGCTAATGCCTTACGGAAACGGCATAAAACTACTGCGGCGGCCGTGCGTACGTTTGTGAATCGGCGTATCAACTCATTTACATATTCTACGCCGACCGCAATGGAAGCACCACATAGCGGCCATCCGAAAAATTGCAACCGAAGATAAGACGGCGCAAGCCGTCTTATCTTAGATATGTTTAAGCGTATCTCTGTTTGAGCATACGCTTAAACATAAGTCGGTGTAGATTCTGAGTTAGGTCGGCTTATCTACTGATAAGTCGGCCTAACTCTTACTGAATCTACCTATTTGACTTTATATAGCTTGGACCAAGCTGGCCCAAACTATTTTATGAATTAATGCAGCAGCTCCAAGCGCTGGATAAACTATATGTAGCATCAGCCGTGCTGTGTTCTGCCAGCAGTAGGGGGTTATTCCATCCCGTTCCCGGAACAAAATCGAGCGAGGCTCAACCATTCATAGGAAGCCTCGTATTTTTATACGTGGATAAAAGACTTCCTCCGATTGGCTGAGGTGGACAGGAAGGCAGATGAAGTAATGATCTCCACCTCTGCCGATCAGTTGAAGCCTTGCATTTAATCATGAAAATACAAGGCGTTCCTTGTCAATGGCTGTGCAGTGCTCAGCCTGACGATTTTGTTCCAGGGACAGAATGGGATGTCCCTGCACTGCTGCTGGAACACAGCTCTGTATACAATAGATTCTCAAGGGGGAGCTGTACTGCGCTAAAGTGAAAAAAAGTATATAATGAAAATAAAGCTGCGACACCTGTAAACATGCAATATTCATGTGGAACAAAATGTAAACTAGAAAAAAGGTTGCGCTAATAGCTGAAAATACGTGAAACAAAACGATAAATATATAGTGCAAACTAGAGGTAGACCGATATGGGTTTTTCTCTGGCCGATGCCGATATTTAGAAATCTGGGCGGCCGATATATGATGCCGATTTTTGCGGCCGATATTTTAGGCCGATTTCTATTTTTTATTGGTGGCACTGGCTCGTGGCACTGGATGGCACCAATTGGCACTGGCAGGAAGATGGCACTAGCAGAAGGCACTTATTGGCACTGGCAGGTTGCACTGGATGGCACTGAAAGATGGTACTAGCAGGTGGCACTGATTGGCACTGGCAGGTGGCAATAGTTAGCACTGGTTGGCATTGGCAGGTGGCACTTATGGCTTTAGCTGGCACTGGATCGCACTGGCAGGTGGCACTAGATGGAAGGTGGCACTTACTGGCACTGGATGGTGCCACTGGTATTGGCACTGGCAGGTGGCATTGGCGGATGGCACTGGATGGAAGGTGGCACTAATTGGCACTGGATGGTGGCACTGGTATTGGCACTGGCAGGTAGCATTGGCGGATGGCACTGGATGGAAGGTGGCACTAATTGGCACTGGATGGTGGCACTGGCAGGTGGCATTGGCAGATGGCACTGGATGGAAGGTGGCACTGGTATTGTTACTGGCAGATGGCACTGGATGGCAAGTGGCACTAATTGGCACTGGCAGGTGGCACTGGTGCAAATAAATTGTGTCACCCCCCCTCAGTACAGACCCCCTTCTCCCTCCAATATAGACACCCCCCACTGACCCCCGTAGTACAAACACCAGAGCGGTGTGTGTCCCACGAGCGCGGGCCCCTCCTCCTCTGTGGGCGTAAACAGAGGGACGCCGCGCTGGGTGTACCAAGATGGCCGCGGCTCCGGAGCTAGGCCGAAGCCGCGGTCTTTACTGATGCTGTGACCGTGGCGGCGGTCACGGCATCAGGAAAGGCCGCGGCTCCGGCCTAGCTCCGGAGCCGTGGCATCGCAAGCGGGAATTGTAAAATATCGGCCCAATTTGGATGAAAATCGGCCGATGCCGATTTCTCCAAATCGGCCAAATATCGGCCGATATATGGGCCTGCCGATATATCGGTCGACCTCTAGTGCAAACACCATCAATATGTTTGTTACAGCACTCACAACCACGACATCGATTAGGAAAATAGTTTGTTTGGAAAACCTTGGTCCAAACAAACTATTTAAAGTCATAGTAGTCATGGAGTTAAGCTGAGATCATGACTATGCTCTAGTCAGGCATTGCGTTCTCATAGCCTTCAAGAAGTTAAACTTACTTTAATGTCAACAAGGGTAAAGCTGCTGCATCTGAATCACCTCCTACCCGGTGATGTGAAATTCGCGGCTTTCCGTAACGAGGAGCGATTGGAGGAGGACAGGCTGGTCGGAGGCGCTCTCGAGCTGACAGGTATGGAGAAGAGTACCCAGCCGTTTCTGGTTCTGTCTCGTCCGAAGGGCTCAGTAGGCTCTGATAAGAAAGACTTCCATTCTGTGTCTGATTTAAGCTTTTGTATGAGGTGGATGTTGTTCCTTCTGATGGAAGAGAGGGAAGTTGTGCGGTGGTACCAGTGGCAGAGCGCAAACTGGAGGACCGAGCTGGTGGTGGGTGATAGGAATCCGGCTCTAGGCTGGGCTCTGAGCGAGAGCTGGGAGGACGTGATAAGTCAGAGGTGGGCATTGGCGAATCCTGGAGACTGTCCACACGAGAAAGCTGTGTGACAAAGGACAAAAAGAAAATCAATGAGGAAATGTTACACAGCAAATGAAGCACAAAAGTGTTACTAAACCCAGGAGCCTGCATTTACTATATCTGGTCTCCTACAGTACACAGAACATGGAAATGCAATTTTTTTTGTAACTATAAACTGCTAAATACCTTTTACACAGCTGCTAATCACATGGTAAAAATGGGCTGTGATTGGCCTTGTCTGTACTATGTGATAACTGTGACCAATCACAGCGCTCATCACAATAGTACTCAAGGAAAGGCATAAATCAAAGCACAATTGTCATGTGATCTGCTGTGATTTACCACAGTAAATCGCATGGTACCGGCAGCCAGGGCCGTTTGAAGGAATTTGGGGGCCCCAAGAAAAATAGGGGCCCCCAAGCACCCCCCCCCCCCGCACGCAAAGCCTACATTAGCGCTACACTCATTTTTTACATGTTCTTACTCCTCCCCTCCTCCCTAGTCCCTATGTTTTTCTATTCTCACCTCCCCTTCTTCCCTGTAGGCTGCCGCTGTAGTGTGGCCGAGCTCCTCTTCCTCCTGTCAGTCCGGTGTTCTATCATTATGGGCCCCCAGTCTCCTAACAGATAGGAAGTGCACACTGAGTGGGCACTTCCTGTCAGTCTGGCCGGGAACAGGAAACTGAATCTCCTGTACCACGCACGGTACCCTGATGAACTGACAGGACTCCAGGAGGAAGAAGAGGAGCTCGGCCCGCTACAGCCTGGGAAGGGGAAGTTGGGGGCCCCAGGCGGGCTTGGGGCCCCAAGCAATTGTTTGTTTTGCCTGTCCTGTAGCGACGGGCCTGCCGGCAGCGAGTTGGTACAGTAATTTGTCATCAGGCACAATCCTGGGAGGACATTACATAATGTCCTCCCAGGATAACAAGGCTCCCCCTCAGCAGTCATAATAACAGTAGGTCAGGGCCAGGACAGGGTTAACCAAACTCAAGCAAACAGCAACCTATGCAGAATAAATTACATAGACGAGCCGTTTTTCCTGCAAAAAGGTTTGTATTTCTGTCCATCCACTGTAGAAATGTACATAGTTTTGCCACACAGTACAGCCTGTCAGGGAAGGCTATTATTGTTGTGGAAGGTGTTCCCATATATTGGGGGGCAATATTATACAATCTACAACAAATGGAAAACAATTGAAGATTGACAAATCTTTTTTTCCTTGCATGGTTCACATTTTCGTCATATGTCCGGACCAGGGGGCAATTGTTCTCGCTTCTACTTGTTGTTGGTCTTCTTTATGAAGAGAGACAATTCGGAATTTCCTAATATGTTCTATCATACAGTTTACAAGTTGCACCATCTTTTTATTAGCTGGTTATGGTTTTACATTCACTCTCTGCTCGAACCGATCTCCCTTGGAACATTGTTACATGCTTGTTTTAGTTGTACTGTGAACCTTTCTTCTCTTACGCTTATACATCATAATAATAAAAACATATTCAGCCTTCATTTAGGAGATCACTTGAAGATTGTGCCAGATTCAGTACATGGGAACAACTATCAGACGTTTAAGAGATCATTTTCACGGTCGTTTATACAATTTTGAGAAGCGACACTCCACAAATGTGGCCCAACATTTTAATGACCGTCATGCGGGCGACATTCCTGCAGTGTCCAAGTTATTGAAAAGTGTGTACTGCCAAGAGGGGTGGGGAGGTAATTTTGTCTTCTATGCAAGAGGGAGGTCTATTGGATTTCTATCTCCAAACCCGCATTCCCAATGGACTGAATTTTGAGTGACCAGCAGTTTGGGGGTCTATCCTGCATGGGACTCATTTTTTCAGTGTCTTCCTTGTGGCTATGAGGGTTTCTCATCCAAATATAGCGCATTTATTAATACTTTGGGTACTTCTAAGGGCTGAACTTCTTTTTTTCTTGCTTGCTTTTATTCTTAATTTTCATTATTTAATTGCTATGTATTGGTTTTACATTAACAAAAAATAAATAAAAAATGTGTTTATACAGTATATAAAAAGTGACTACCGTATTTATCGGCGTATACCGCGCACTTTATTTGCCCCGAAAATCAGGGCAAAATCGTGGGTGCGCGATATACACCGATACCTGCGCCGAGTTTGAATACTGCGCCGGCATATACCGAACGCAGCACACTCGTGTATAGTCGGGCAGTCTCGGCTCCTCTCGCTCTGACGTCCTGGACGTACAGGACGTGAGCGCGAGAGTAGCCGAGCCTGCCCGACTATACACGAGTGTGCTGCGCTCAGTATATGCCGGCGCAGTATTCAAACTCGCCGAGGGAAACGAGCGGGGAGGACGCCGCAGAAAGATGCCGGACTTGATGAAGAGGACACCCGAAGCCGCAGACGGACGCCGGACTCGACGAGGCCGCCGCGCAAGACACCAAAACTAAGTACAAAAATCTTTTTCCACAGGAATTTCGGGGCAACTTTAGGGGTGCGTGCTATACGCGGGAGCGCGCTATACCCCAATAAATACGGTATATTGCGCTAATCCTAAAATAACCAAAAAAGTGGGCAGCCAACACAACAAAAGGATATATTGTATTAAAAATAGGTAATAAAGTGCAGCGCCAATACGGAGCCCACCCCAAAAGCGGGTTCTAAATGCTGTGTCACAAAGAAAAATAACACCTTAAACACACCGTACGGCGGTGGGGTCACTAATGCGTATTGGGCCGATTGCCCTATCTGGTCACTGTCGCGGTCCAATTCATTGATTGCGCTAGACATGGTTCACCTTAAACTGCGTCTGGATAGGACTGCCGCCAGATATGGAACTCCAATCCAAATTCCAATGGATGAATTCAGCGGTGCTTAAAACAACCTCCAAAATGGGAAAAAAGGAGAAAAACTCCTCATAGTGTAAAATAAAGCTTAAAATGGAATGTTAAAATTGCAAAAACGAACACTGAAATCCAAAAATCACCACATCCAAATCTCACATCAGCCAAAAATCCACAAATTGAAAAATGTCATACAAATTGCACAGTAGGAGATGGATGGGATCAGTGTACACTAGTCCCATCCATCTCCTACTGTGCAATTTGTATGACATTTTTCAATTTGTGGATTTTTGGCTGATGTGGATTTGGATGTGGTGATTTTTGGATTTCAGTTTTCGTTTTTGCAATTTTAACATTCAATTTTAAGCTTTTTTTCCTTGCGGACCTCACGGGGATTGTTTCATTATCACTTTCCAGAGTGTATGGACACTTATTAATTATTTGAAGTGGATTGGTTGTTTCAGGTTTAACCCTTGAACTTCACAGGACTACTCATCACTTCACTGGAGTACACTTACCGTTTATAAACACTCAGTTACAAGGATACTCCATTTAGAGGGGAGTCCTTGCTTTGGACACTTTCAATATCACTCCATAGCATATGTATTAGCCACGTAATAATTTTAAGGGTGTTATTTTCCTTTGTGACACACCTGTATACAGTATGGCCCGGATTCACGTAGAATCGCGTATCTTTGTGCGGGCGTAACGTATCCCATTTACGTTACGCCTCCGCAACTTTTACAGGCAAGTGCCGTATTCTCAAACGAAAGTTGCGGCGGCGTAGCGTAAATAGGCCGGCGTAAGTTTGCCTAATTCAAATGTGGTAGATGTGGGCGTGTGTTATGTAAATTTTATGTGACCCCACGTAAATGACGCTTTTTACGAACGGTGCATGCGCCGTCCGTGAAAGTATTCCCAGTGCGCAAGCTCCAAATTAACCAGCAAGAAAGCCAATGCTTTCGACGTGAACGTAAATGACGCCCAGCCCTATTCGCAAACGACTTTACGCAAACGACGTAAAATTTTCAAAATTCAACGTGGGAATGACGTCCATACTTAACATTGGTACGCCTCATGTAGCAGGGGTACTTTACGCCGGGAAAAAGCCTACGTAAACGGCGTATCTGTACTGTGTCGGCCGGGCGTACGTTCGTGAATTTGCGTATCTAGCTGATTTACATATTTCTAGGTGTAAATCAGTGTACACACCCCTAGCGACCAGCGTAAAGTATGCATGTTAAAGAGGAGTTCCACCCAAAAATGGAACTTCCTCTTAACCCACTCCTCTCCCCCTTACATGCCACATTTGGCATGTAATTTTTTTTGGGGGGTGGGAGTGGGGGTCTTCAGGAGAAGGGGACTTCCTGTCCCACTTCCTCCTGCACGCCGAGGGGCTGCAAAGGCGATTAAGCCTAATCGCCTTTTTGGCAGCCCCTCCCTGTAGGCGATCACCTGGGACACGTGACAGGTCCTAGGCGATCGCCTGTCCAATCAAACAGCGCCGGGCCGAGCGCGCATGCGCAGTGCCGCTCGCGCATGCGCATGGGTGCCCGGCCGTGAAGCCGAAAGCTGTCACGGCCGGGGTGCCCACAGTGACAATGAAGACGCCGGCCGCGGAGGGGGGAGGAGAGGAGCGGGAGCCCCGGCCGGCGCATCGCTGGAACGCTGGAGCAGGTAAGTGGTCTGTTTATTAAAAGCCAGCAGCTACACTTTTTGTAGCTGCTGAGCTTTTAATAAACATAAATATTGGCTGGAACACCCCTTTAAGATACAACGGCGTAAGAGACTTACGCCGGTCGGATCTAATACAAATCTATGCGTAACTGATTCTAAGAATCAGGCGCATAGAATCCGACGGCTCAGGACTCAGAGATATGATGGAGTATCTGGATATACTCCGGAGAACTCGTTTGAGAATCCGGGCCTATATGTCTGTCTATCTACCTACTCTGTGCTTGCATATTTTTTTTTTGCCATGAACCTGTACTACTGCTTACAATTTGATAAAATACAGGTAAATGGATGATGCATGCCAATGTAAAAGTAGGACAGGGCAACCAATGTCGAGCTTTAAATTTGAGAGTCTGAGATCTACCTTAGATGTTCATTAAAAAGGGGACCGTATTTAATTTTCAAAAATAGAATTTGCCTGAGTAGATTTTTTTTTTTTTTTTTTTTTTTTTTTTTTAACCACCTCAGCTTAATTCCAATATACTAGAGACCGACTCATGTTCCGAAGCTTCTTACGTCTCTATTACGGTTTGCATCATGTGTGGTATATACTCTATTCACTGTCTTTTTTTTTTTTTTTTTTTTTTTTTATATATTTGTATTAAATATATTTAGATAATTTCACCCCCCCTCCCTCCCTCATGGCTCCAGGAATCTCCTGGCCCGACCTGTGAAAAAAAAACAGTACCATAGAATAAGTATTGAACAAAAGAGGTTGACCTCATTTTTTCGGCCAAGAAAAGGTAGAGATATGGAGAGGATCGTAAGTCAATACACAACTAGGGGAGATGCAGGGGGGGGAAGAAGTGCTATATCTACTAAACAGTAATGCAAGATGGGAGCAGGGAATGGCGCCAATCCCCACGTAGTCACAACCCTTACTCTCTCCGCATAAACTCCATGTTTTTTTAATATTCCTTCCATTTTCCCCATTTCTCCCTATGTTCAGGACTCCTCTCCAAATATCCATCCCTAGCTCCTCTAGTCTATATGTTTCCGCCACTGCATCTATCCAACTCCAAATATGTGGGCTTTCCGTCTCCTGCCACTTTTTAGGGATAAGTCTCTTGGCAGCGTTTAAAAGGTGAGGGAGTAGGGACTGCTTGTATTTTTTTACGCCTTCTTGGCTGCAATGGAAGAGGACGGCCCATGGGTCTTTCTTGATCTCCTCTCCCGTTATAATCTTTATTTGGCTCAGTATCATGTCCCAATACGCTTGAATTTTAGGACAGTGCCACCATATATGGGCCATCGTTCCTCTTTCTAGGCAACCCCTCCAGCAGTCTGCGGTATAACCTACTTTGAATTTATTTACCTTATCGGGGGTAATATACCAACCTGAAAGGCACTTATAATTTACTTCAGCTGTCCGTATATCTGTCGCGGAAGTATGAATTAATTTAGTAATCCTTGAAACAGTATTTGCCCCCCTCATAACCCCCAACTCTCTTTCCCATTTGTCTATAAAAGGTGCTTCACCCTGAGATCCCAATTTAACCAGTAACCCGTACAATTTAGTGATGGTGCCCCTTGAATTTGTAGATTTACAAATTTTTTCCAGTGAAGTCAGCTCCGCCTCCGTCCGTAATGGACGGGGGAGGTGCCGCACAAAGTGAGTCAACTGGAGATAATGCCACCTATTCAGATTCCAACAATCCATTTTGGCTTTCAAATCTCCATAGGTCATTATCTCTCCGTTTTTTATAATATCACCCAAGTGCACTGTGCTTCTCCTTATCCAATTCCCCCCTATTTTTTTTTCCCCGGGTGGGAAGTAGGGGTTTTCTTTTAAATTCATTAATGGGGAATTAAATTTCCCTTCTAATTGTGCCTGTGTCCTATCCCACATTCTTAAAGTGTCTCGTGTTATATCGTGTGTTCTATGATCTAGTGCTCTGTATTGTGCAGGGATCCAAAAAAGATTTTTCAGATTATTGTTTGTTAGCGCCTTCTCTATTTGTACCCACCTTTTGTCTGTCCTATCCCTCGCCCACTCTACCGCCCGCGATAGGACCGCCGCCTTGTAGTAACTTTTAATGTCCGGGACTCCCAGGCCTCCAAGTGGCTTACCCTGTTTTATTATGGAGAGGGATAGTCTGTGTTTTTTATTTTTCCACACATAATTTAGTAACAGGGTATTGAGGATTCTCAGAAACTGCTGAGGAAGAGCAATTGGGAGTAATAAGAATTTATAGAGGATCTTGGGGACTACCACCATCTTTAACATATTTATGCGTCCAAACCAAGATATGGGTTTATTTATCGTTTTTTTTAATTCGTTCTTGATCTCGTTTAATAAGGGGATATAGTTAATTTTGTACATCTTCTGTATTGTATTAGCAAGTTTTATTCCTAGGTACTCGAGTTCTTTGGTCCAAGGGTACGCGCATACTTCCTTAACCGAATTTATCTCTCTTTTATTTAAATTAATATTCAAGATCTCTGATTTGGTTACATTAATTTTAAAGTTGGAGATAGCGCCGTATTGTTGCAATACTCTGGTGAGGTTGGGGATAGATTTAACTGGGTTGGTTACGTAAAATAATATATCATCGGCAAAGGCCGATAGTTTATGTTCCTCCCCTTCCACTCTCACTCCGTTGATATCCGAATCGTTGCGAATGGTGGCCAGCAACGGCTCTAAGGATAGAATGAAGAGGAGGGGGGATAGTGGACAACCCTGCCTTGTCCCGTTTTTCATCACAAAAGATTCTGATAGAGAGCCATTGATTTTTATTTGTGCGGTAGGGTGGTGATATAATGTTTTTATCCAGCTGGACATCCTACTTCCTATTCCCATCACGGTGAGGGTTTCCATCATGAGCCCCCAGTCTACCCTGTCAAATGCTTTTTCGGCATCGACTGACAGGAGTAGACCTGGGCTGAGTTGAGATTTAAGTAGATAACCGACTTACCTTAGAACAGGGTGGAGGCCCACCACTTCCACTGCTGAACCCGGGCCGATATCTGTACATCGTTGGAGTGGGAGGACTCTCTGAATTCAACAGGGAATTGTCTGGGAATAAATGTTATGTCAGACGTCAATAAAACCAAAAGTAGAGGAAGACAAGCCCATTACTCAAATAAACCTTAAGGTGAAACATAGTATAATGTCATCAAGTACATCTGTGCAGAGTTTACATATACTTCAGGGATATGCAATTAGCGGACCTCCAGCTGTTGCAGAACTACAAATCCCATGAGGCATAGCAAGACTCTCACAGCCACAAGCATGACACCCAGATGCATGATGGTACTTGTAGTTTTGCAACAGCTGGAGGTCCGCTAATTGCAGATCCCTGATATACTTCACTCCTTTCCTAGCTTGGTTGGTACAAAGAGCAATGGTCATAGCAAGGACCATTTTACACCAGTCCATTGATCCGAGTTTAAGAGCAGCTGTAAAACACAGAGCAATGGAAGGACATCTGAAAAACAATAGTTTCCAATGTGTCCTATTCACACAATAAGACACTACGCATGCACGTCAACGCACATTAAAATGAATAGAAATGTATATGCATTTTAGCACGTCAGTGCGAATTGGCCCTAAAGCATCTGGAAACCACGTGTACTTACTTTCCAGCAGGTGGTCACTGCCATTTCACCAGACTGCAACCAGTGATGCCAACTCTTGGAACAGAACCTGATGATTTGGCAGTGCCCAGAGAGCATCTGCCAGACTTAGTAGATCTAAATACCACATTGGAACAATAAAGATCACTGTAATACCCTACATCAGGGGTGTCAAACTGGCGGCCCTCCAGATGTTGCAAAACTACAAGTCCCATGAGGCATTGCAAGGCTAACAGTTACAAGCATGACTCTCACAGGCAGAGGCATGATGGGACTTGTAGTTTTGGAACAGATGGAGGGCCGCCAGTTTGACACCCCTGCCCTACATCTTGTGCATAGAGGGTGAGGATCATGTTTTAGGGGAAGAAAGACATAGATCAGGGTGTACTGATCCCACTGAGCCACAAGAGCATCCACGGCTTCCAGCCACAGGCCAGCCCTGTTGCCACAGAGTTCAGATAGATTTCCTAAGATTTACGTGACCGTAACCAATCTTGATTCTAAACGTAGTTTTTTGAAGTTTAAAAAAAAAAAAAAGGACATTTTAATCCAACTGGAGAAGGTGTCACCACCTAAGGACACTAACAAAACCTGGAGCCTATCGGAGTGGACAGGGTTAATTGTACTTGGACAGACCCAACAAAGACTTTTATAAGGAAAAGGATGGCCGGCAGTCAGGGTGACAGCCAAAAAAATTGTATATCTTCATTACGTAAACATGTACAATGCTGTAAAAACCAGCCTACGCGTTTTGGACATTAGTCCTTAGTCATGGCGAAGGACCAACGTTTGAAATGCGTAGGCTGTTTTTACAGCATTGTATTTGTTTACTTAAAGGGGTTATAAAGGTAAAAGTTTTTTTTACCTTAATGCATCAAATGCATTAAGGTAAAAAAACATCTGACAGCACCCCCGAGCCCCCGTTTTACTTGCCCCACCGTTCGAAAGTCCCGGGCGCGTGCTTGTCATCCTGTTCGGTTCCCAGCCTGGCCGTTGAGTGGCTAGGCTGGGCGGATTTATAGCAGCGCAGCCATTGGCTGGCGCTGCTGTCAATCACAGCAGATGACGCAGTGCGCCGGGGCCGAGTGATACAGTTGGCGGCTATGGCCGCCGCTGTATCACGGGAGCGTGCTCGCAAAAGCTTTCCACCATGCGAGGGAGCTCGCATGAACATGCAAAGCTTTTGCGAGGAGGAGCCGAGACAGCCGCCGAGGGACCCCAGAAGACAGTATTCGAGGCCACTCTGTGCATATTTGTAATTAAAAAAAAAAAAAAAAAAAAATCTGCCTTTAGTGTCCCTTTAATAAATGAATACTTTTTTTGGATGTCATCCTGTGTGCCAACCATCCCTTTCCTTATTGTTGAAGGTGTCAGCCGCCTAGAGATCAGAGCACCAGGTGGAGCCGTTCTGTGGGAAGGTTGCAGTGCCTATATATACCTGTTTTGCAGCAAAGACTTTTGCCAGTGTCCAATCACCTAAGGGTAGCGGCATGAAGCCTAATAAAATTCCCCTTTTACTGTACTATATGACAAGGATAAGCATTTTGTTTTATCATTTTACAAAGTATGAATGTATGGGAGCAACATGGTCAGGTTAGTACACACATTGAAAAACACACAAAAGATACTTTTACTATATCCTTCTTTGAATTCTACTGCCTCCAGTTACATAACACACCCCTAAAATCAGAATAATACGCAGAGTTCCAATTTGCTGTTACAACAGCCAAGAGACTCTGTAGCCATCCCTAGATTTACTATAATAGGAAGGAAGGAGTGCCTGGTTTCCAAAGGAACACAATTTTGATGGTAGATTAAAAGGTGTTTGACAGTAACAAGTATAGTACATCAAGCCAATACTTTTCAGGGGAAGGCCTGCCCCTTCTTCAGGGCCATCAAACAAATATGAAAAATATGCAAAGTACAGATAAAGAAGAGGAACAAGGTATACTGTATTTGCTGGCGTATAAGACTACCTTTTACACTTAAAAAAAATGGCCAAAAAGCAGGGGTCGTCTTATACGCCGGGTCAGCTGCTCGGATGCCTGCTGGATGTGCAGTAATACTGTATGTAGTTTTGGCTACATACAGTATATATCGCTTAGCCAATCCCGGTGAGCGATGTATTCAAATGAATACAGAGCCTGCTCGGATTGGAGTAACAACCTCTGCCAATCCGAGCAGGCTACATACAGTAGCCTGCTCGGATTGGTTTTGAGAGTCAGAGAGGCGTGGGCTGATGATGTTACAGCCTCTGCCAATCTAAGCAGGCTTTGTATTCATTAATACATTGCTCGCTGTGATTGGCTCCAACTCCAGCAAGAAGAATATGGCTCCAGCAAGAATAAAGAATATGGCTCCAGAAGGAAGAAATATGAAGTGTTGGAAGCCTCGGAAGGGGGGGGGGGGGGGGAGGTCATCTTATACGGTGAGTACAGGCAAAAAATCTTAAAAAAAATGTAAAATTAGGGGGTCGCCTTATACGCCTGGTTGCCTTATACACCGGCAAATACGGTAAATAAAAAGGAAAAAAAAACCTGCAAAAAGTAATAATAGAAAACTAAGACTAAATGAGTGTCAAATAATGTATGCCAGCAAGGGAGGCATTTTCAAATATGGAAAAGACCAGCTAATGAAAAGTAAGAACCCAACAATGAGGAGAGTAACCTGAGAAGCGGCTATAAGCCACACTGGTCGTAGGAGAGAAGGACGTCTCCCAAGTTCCAGTACTGTCTGTTACCGGTCATATTTCAAGCTCAATTGGACACCCAATTTTTTTTAAGGAGGGAGAAGGGAGGGTGAAGAGAGCAGAAAAAAGTGAGAAAAAAAAAAAAAAAGAGTAGTAATGATTTTTACAGTTTTTTTTTTTTTTATAGTATCATAACATTTACAATTTGCATTTGATCTTTTGGCAGTTTCTTTTATACATTGTTCTTATATATCTGCTCTTTGCATATTTTTTGTTTGATAGACCTGATAAATGGGTAGTCCTTTACCCCCAAAATGCAATGTCTTTATATTAGGGTTGTCCCGATACCGATACCAGTATCGGGATCAGGACCGATACCGAGTATTTGCGGGCGTACTTGTACTCCCGCAAATGCCCCCGATGCCTGGCCGAATCCTTGTTCCCCCCCCCCCCCCCGCAAACCCCCTGCCGGCGTGCGGGGAACATTACAGCTTTCGTTTGAATAGCTGTGTTCCCCGCCACGTATAGACACTCCCCCTTGCTCGGGATTGGACGGGTGATCTGTCCAATCCCGAGCAAGGGGGAGTGTCTATGCACGGCGCGGCGGGGAACACAGCTATTCAAACAAAAGCTGTAATGTTCACCGCACGCTGATTAACGCGGCAGCGGCATCATCTAGGTATGGGGGACATGGCTGCAATACGCGGGGGGACATGGCTGCAATACGCGGGGGGACATGGCTGCAATACGCGGGGGGACATGGCTGCAATACGCGGGGGGACATGGCTGCAATACGCGGGGGGACATGGCTGCAATACGTGGGGGGACACATTTAAAAAAAAGTGTAATTCGGTATTTCATGTACATGAAAAAAAAGTATCGGTACTTGTACTCGGTCCTAAAAAAATGGTATCGGGACAACCCTACTTTATATACTTGTCATTACTGTCAATAAATACCTATTAATCCACCATCAAACTTGTATTCCTTTGGACAGCGGGCGCGCCTTCCTTCCTATTTTTCCTAGTCTATATATGGGAAGGACCATAAGGCCAGAACAACAGGCCACACCCCAAAAAAAGTTTAATTGAAATTATTCAACATTGGGCACAACCTACCAGAGGGAGGAACTCGGTCTCCTGCCCACATTATCAACCAACCACAACTAGCTAGAGAGTCCAGCGTGGTCTCAACTAGGGTTGTCCAGATACCGATACCAGTATCGGTATCGGGACCGATACCGAGTATTTGCGGGAGTACTCGTACTCGCGCAAATACCCCCGATACCTAAATAGAATACTTCCCCCCCCCCTTTCCCCCCCCGCCGCATCGCGCCGCCGCATCGAGGGACATGGCTAGAGGGACATTGCTGCATATGTGAGGGACATGGCTAGAGGGACATTGCTGCATATGTGAGGGACATGGCTGCATATGTGAGGGACATGGCTAGAGGGACATGGCTGCATATGTGAGGGACATGGCTAGAGGGACATTGCTGCATATGTGAGGGACATGGCTAGAGGGACATTGCTGCATATGTGAGGGACATGGCTAGAGGGACATTGCTGCATATGTGAGGGACATGGCTAGAGGGACATTGCTGCATATGTGAGGGACATGGCTGCATATGTGAGGGACATGGCTGCATATGTGAGGGACATGGCTAGAGGGACATGGCTGCATATGTGAGGGACATGGCTGCATATGTGGGGGACATGGCTGCATTTGGGGACACATTTAAAAAAAGTATCGGTATTTGGTATCGGCGACTACTTGAAAAAAAGTATCGGTACTTGTACTCGGTCCTAAAAAAGTGGTATCGGGACAACCCTAGTCTCAACACAAACTAGCTTTACTAAAAAGACTTTTAATATGAATTCCACCTGGTGATGAATATATAAAATGGACTTGTAGTTTGGCCTAGAGCTACCAATAAAAAAAAAAAGCATCATAGCAACCATTTTATTAAAAAAACAGTAATAAAAGTTTTCCATGAATAAGCAATTCAATGTTTGACATGCAACACGCGTGTTTCATACCTTCCCTCTCCCCGAGGCTTATCTGATGAGCTCTCAGCCCTGGGTAGCGGCTCAGGTCCGGCTTTGGTGGCGGCGGTGGTTCTGCGTCTGCCGATTGAGACTCCGTGAGTTCTAAACTGCTTCGAGACTGCAAAAGTGTAAACGACAAAAACCCCACAGGGTGAAAGATCATATTAAAGAAAATCTTCAGTCTAGTAATGAAAACTTCTCCAAGTTAAAGTGGCTCTAAAGGCTCAATGCTTTTTACCTTTATGCATGAAGATAAAAACCTTCTGTGTGCAGAAGCCCCCCCCCCCATCTATAACTTACAAGAGCCCCATTGAAATCCAGCGATGTGCACGAGTGCCTTGGCTCTTCGAGGACTCTCCCTTTTCATTGGTTGAGATAGCTGCTGTCAATTACATCCACTGAGCCAATGAGAAGAGAGATAGAGGGGGTGGGGCTGAACCACTTGTCTGAACTGCCAGGCTGCATGGTCAAATAAGGGTCTGGTATGGATTTTGGGGGGGACCCCACGCCATTTTTTATTTTATTTTATAAAACCCTTGTTTATATTCCCAGTGCACATATTCCTGGATAAAAGGCTCCTCTGCAGCTGGTGCTGCATCGATAACAAGCTGGACACTGGATATATCACAAATACACGTTTGCCAGCACACCATGAATCTTGAATTGCAGTCCAAAACTTTTATTGCAGAAATATCACAACAGGGTAGGTGCAACGTTTCCGAGCCACGCAGGACCCCTTCGTCATGCTTCATTTAAAAAAAAAAGGGACTGGTTTTAATTTTTGGGGGGGCGGCAATGTTTTTTTACAGTTAGCTGTCAGCGGGGAATCCCACTGACGAGTCATTCGTTGTTAGGGATGCGGAGGCCAGCTTCCCCACCCACTCCTCAACCAGCCAATGTTAACCACTTAAGGACCGCCTCCTGCACATATACGTCGGCAGAATGGCACGGCTGGGCACATGTACGTACAGGTACGTCCTGTACTAGTATCCAGCCGTGGGTCGCAGGCGCGCTCCCGCGACCCGGTCCGAAGCTCCGGGACCGCGGGTCCCGCGGACCCGATCGCCGCTGGAGTGCGGCGATCGGTCCCCGGAGCTGAAGAACGGGGAGAGCCGTATGTAAACACGGCTTCCCCGTGCTTCACTGTGGCGGCGTATCGATCGAGTGATCCCTTTTATAGGGAGAAACGATCGATGACGTCACACCTACAGCCACACCCCCCTACAGTTGTAAACACACACTAGGTGAAACAAAACTCCTACAGCGCCCCCTGTGGTTAACTCCCAAACTGCAACTGTCATTTTCACAATAAACAATGCAATTAAAATGCATTTTTTGCTGTGAAAATGACAATGGTCCCAAAAAATGTGTCAAAATTCTCCGAAGTGTCCGCCACAATGTCGCAGTCACGAAAAAAAATCACTGATCGCCGCCATAAGTAGTAAAAAAAATTTTTTTTATAAAAATGCAATAAAACTATCCCCTATTTTGCACAAACCAACCGATAAACGCTTATTGCGATTTTTTTTTACCAAAAATAGGTAGACAAATACGTATCGGCCTAAACTGAGGAAAACATTTTTTTTATATATTTTTGGGGGATATTTATTATAGCAAAAAGTTAAAAATATTGAATTTTTTTCAAAATTGTCGCTCTATTTTTGTTTATAGCGCAAAAAATAAAAACCGCAGAGGTGATTAAATATCACCAAAAGACAGCTCTATTTGTGGGAAAAAAAGGACGCCAATTTTGTTTGGGAGCCACGTCGCATGACCGTGCAATTGTCCGTTAAAGCGACGCAGTGCCGAATTGTAAAAACCTCTTGGGTCATTTAGCAGCATATTGGTCCGGTCCTTAAGTGGTTAAAGATGCCGGTGCCTGCCGGCTCCAAAAATTTGCACCTAAACTGCTGCTGACCCGCCGCTTAGGAAATTCACAGTTAAAAAAAAAAAAAACCCATGTGTGATCATAGTCTTAGTGGATCAAAAGCTGGAGCAGCCAGAGGCTGCAGGATTGCCCCCTTGTACTTGGGATTCAAACATGTTGTACTGTTTAAAGAAGATGTAAACCCAAAAGTTTTTTTTTTTTTTTTATGTCACAATGTAGAGTATAAGATTTCCTATTATCTGTGCCCAGTCTTGCCACACAGAGTTAAGCCAGCTCTGAGCAATCCTCTTTTATTGTTCCGTGAAATAACGGACTTACAGAGAAAAACCTTAGTCCGTTCTTCCCCCTTGCTGTGAGTGACAGGTTATTTACATACAGAATCTGCAGTTTTTCAGTTCTTACGACAGACAGAGGGGGAGACATTTGACAGGTAAGGATGCATACAGGAGGCATCTATATCCTTATAGATCAGCACTATGGCAGGAGTTTAGAAAGGATAAGAGTGGGTTTACATCCACTTCTATAAAATATCCTATGCAAATAAGCGGCCCCAGTAAACATAAAAAAATAAATAAAAATGTGTAGCTTAGTAAATGTGCAGCTTTCTTCATTCGTATTATTGTCCCCTGGAAGTCGGGCTGAAAAACTCCCGTTGAGCAATCCTTATGTTCTGCCTTAGATGCTCACTTCCAACATTACAGGAGTGAAAACCAAACAGTTCTCACATCCCAACAAGCCAGGATGTGGGGATTGCTTACTGGGAGATTTAAATCCAGGCTTCCAGGAGGGCCCAAAAAGCCTACAGGTATGACAATAAAATAAGCAAACATTTTACAAAGCTGTACACTTTAACCACTTAAGCCCCGGACAAATATGCTGCTAAATGCCCAAAGGCGTTTTTACAATTCGGCACTGCGTCGCTTTAACAGACAATTGTGCAGTCGTGCGACGTGGCTCCCAAACAAAATTTGCGTCCTTTTCTTCCCACAAATAGAGCTTTCTTTTGATGGTATTTGATTGCCTCTGCGATTTTTATTTTTTGAGCTATATACAAAAATAGAGCGACATTTTTGAAAAAAAAATCTATATTTTTTACTTTTTGTTATAAGAAAAATCGAATAAACTAAATTTTAGTCAAAAATTTAGGCCAAAATGTATTCAGCCACATGTCTTTAGTAAAAAAAAAAAAAAAAAAAAAAAAAAAAAATCGCAATATAAAAAAAAAAAAGGATTTTTGTACTCACCGTAAAATCCATTTCTCTGAGTTCATAGACGGACACAGCCTTCATTGACCTTCGGGTTATGCTTCTTCCTACCAGGAGATTTAGGCAGAATTCTACAGCACTTAAGGTGTTAAAAACTTTCCTTCATGCCGCTCCTCCCAGGGGCGTGGCTCCCCCAGGCATAACCCACACCCTGCTTTAGCAGCCTCAGTTCGTAACAAGCAGTACAAACAAAGGAGGGGTGGGTGCTGTGTCCGTCTATGAACTCAGAGAAATGGATTTTACGGTGAGTACAAAAATCCTTTTTTCTCTTTCGTTCATAGACGGACACAGCCTTCATTGACCTTAGGGACGTCCCCAAGCAGTGTCAAAAAATTAGAGGGGTGGGAAAATAACACAGCAAAAACAGGTTACACCCCAAACAAAAACCGGAGTTACTCAACGGAGGAACTCCAACCGTAAACTGCCGCCTGTAACACCCTGCGGCCGAAGGAGGCATCAGAAGATGCACTCACATCCACCATATAAAACTTTCAAAAAACGTGGACCGACGACCAGGTCGCAGCCTTACACACCTGTAACACAGAGGCTTGGTGTCGGAAAGCCCAAGAGGCCCCGATCGCCCTGGTCGAATGCGCCATGACCCGAAAGGGGGGCGCCCGCCCTTTAGGGCATAGGCCTGAAGCACAACCTGTCGGATACACCTGGAAATGGTGGCCGACGAGACTGCCAGGCCCTTACTGGGACCGGACACAGACACGAACAGCGAGTCCGACTTCCGGAACGGAGCTGTCGCCGACAAGTAAACTCGAAGGGCCAGAACCACATCCAGAGAATGTAAAGAGGCCTCCTTCGGGTTCTTCGGCTGAGGACATAAGGATGGAAGAACAATGTCCACATCCAAGTGAAAAGCCGAAACGACCTTAGGGAGAAAAAACGGCTGCGGCCGCAGCACCACCTCATCCTTACGGATGACCAAGCAGGGAGCCTTGCAAGACAAGGCCGCCAGAACAGACAGACACCCGTCTGATCGAGGTAATTGCTACCAGAAATAAAATCACCTTTTGTGACAATAAACAAAAAACCTCCCGAATGTCCTCAAAGGGAGCATCCTGAAGCACTGAAAGGACTAAATTCAAGTCCCATGGGGGTAATGGAGGGCGCACCGGAGGGGCCACCTGCCAGACCCCCTGACCCAACGCACGCACCGAGGAGTGCGATGCCAAGGGTCGCTGCAAGTAAAAACAGCCAGAGCAGAAATCTGGCTCCTAACCGTACGTAAGGCGAGAGCCTGAACCACTCCCTGCTGCAAAGACAGCAGAATCCTGAACACAACGCATGTACGAGAGTGCCAGTTCATCTCCCCACACACAGAGAAGTAGGCCTTCCACGTATGAGGAAAAAACCTACGTGAGGTAGACTTCCGTGCAGGCAGCACGGTAGAGACCACCAAGCCCAATAGGCCTCGGTCCTTAAGCCCCTGGCTCTCAACAGCCACGCCGCTAAGGCCGGTGGCTGTGAAACAGGGTGGAAGATTGGACCCTGTAACAGAAAATCAATTCCCAGTGGAAGACGCTAGGGGGCGTCTGCCAGCAGACGCACCTGGTCCGCGTACCAGAAGCGACGCGGCCAATCTGGGGCAATCAGGACCGATAGAATCCCTACAGCTTCCACTCTGCGCAGCAGGCGAGGAAGAAGCTTCCGAGGAGGGAAGGTGTTAAGTAGGCGACAGCGACCCCAAGGAGCCACCAACGCGCCTGACGCGTCCGCCCACGGGTCCTTAAACCTGGCCACGAACCGTGGCAACTACCGATAGAGACGGGACGCTAGAAGGTCCACGTCCAGAGTGCCCCACTTTCGGCACAGACCCCGAAACACCTGCGGGTGGAGAGACCACTCTCCTTGGCCCAGTGCAGTGCGACTTAGGTAGTCGGCTAGCCAATTCCGTATTCCCGGAATGTACCCAGCCGATAGAGCCGGAACGGACCCTTTGGCCCACCGAAAGGATGCGCGCGACCCCCGTCGCTGCAACAGAACTCCGTGTGCCTCCCTGATGATCAACCTACGCCACGGACGTGGTGTTATCGGACAGGATCCTGACCGGTCAGGCCTGTAGATCCAGGGACCACCTGGCAAGGCAAAGCTTGATTGCTCGGAGCTCCAGAACGTTGATCAGTAAGCAGGACTCCACCTGAGTCCAGTGCCCCTGGGCTGACTGGGTGCCCCAAGCGCCCCTCCCCAACCGGAGAGGCTGGCATCCGTCGTGACCACTGTCCAGTGGCCTGCAGAAAAATGACTTTCCGGCCCGAAGCACCGGAAACGCCAGCCACCACACCAGGGGAGACATGATCAGATGACTAAACTGAATCTGGTAATCCAGAGATGACGGAAGCTAGTCCCATCATGACAGCAGTTCCCTCCGTAGTACCCTGGCGTGGAATTGGGCATACGGAACCGCCTCGAAAGAGGCTACCAACTGACCCAGAACCTTCCTGCAGAATCGCAGAGATGACCGCTTCTGGGTCGGCAACTGCTGCACAGCAGATAGCAGAGTCTGAAGTTTTTCCGCTAGGAGAAAAACACTCCCGCCCCGGAGGAATCCAGGACCAGTCCCAGGTATCCCTGAGACGGAATCAACCCTGATTTCAGGACAATCCAGAAACCAGCCGAACACTCGGAGAGCCTGACACGTGATAGGCACGGCTCTACCAATGCAGAGCTCGAAGAAGCTCGTAGGAGAATGTCGTCCAGACATCCCATGATAACAAACCCCCGCTGTCACAGCCGGGCCAGTATCGGGATGAGCACCTTGGCGAAAACCCGCCGAATGGGAAGGACACCATTGAAAATGGCCCCCCCGACCGCAAAGCACAGAATCTCCGGTGGTTTGAGGATATGCAGGTACACGTTCATGACATCCAAGGATGCCAGAAAATCCCCCTGATGAAGTGCCGCTATTACCAAGCGAATCGACACCACCTTGACAAAACAAAACGAGGGACTTGAGGTCCAGGATCGACCGGGGGCCCCATCCTCCGTGGGGACACAAACCGAATGGAGTAAAACCCCGAGACCGTTCCAACGAGGGAACTGGCACAATCACTCCCCTGACCAGAAGATCCTGGACAGCCCCCGACGGAGTCAACCGGCGAACCGGAGGAGGCCAGAAGCCGGAGGGAAAAAACCTGTTTGGCAGACAAGAGAGAAACTCAATCTTGTACCCCAAGGAAAACACTTCGCGATGCGAAGCCAGTCTCCCACCCGAGACACGGGCGGGAGCAGACCTTCAGGCGGAAGCAGGTATGTCCGCAGACTTGTTAGGCATGCGGTATCCGGTGCGCTGCTACCCCGCAGCGGGGATTCAAGCACCATGTAGACCTACCCCCACCGCACAGGGCGAGCGAAAAAAACGCTCGGAGGTAGGCAAGGAGGGTCCTTGTACAGGGCGAGGTCCTAGCCCTTCCCAGACTGTGGAACAGCATGCGCTTACCACCCCGTGGCATCCTCAATGATGCCAGTCAGGGAAGACCCAAAAGGACCGTTCACTCCTTAACGGCCATCACCAAGGCCACCTTAGAGGTCCTTCTTCCAGCTCCTGCAGCAGGAGCTTCGCCCTTTAAGTCGGGGCCTGACCAGGCCCCGCCAGAGCCGGCCTCACCGCCGAACCCACCACCGTGAATAGGGAGCGGGCCACGCCTCCACTCTCCTATCAGCGGGATCCTGAAATGCAGGAGCCCCTTCCACAGGCAACGTGGTGGCCATGCGCAATCTGGGTCCACTGGCGGAGGAGAGACCTACTTTTTTTTTTTTTAAAGGCCCCCCTCAAGGGGGGTAACAGGTTGCAAAGTTTTTTGACAAACTTTTTGCGGTGCATCCCATTCCTTGTATAACATAGTGTCCAAATAAGGAACACAAGGAAACACTTCAGCGGTGCGTGGTAGTGTGCTGGTACTGACACAGAGGTGTCTCCGCCACATCCTCAATTTTTAGAGTCTCACGCACCGCAGAAACAAGAGCTCCAACAAATTCTTGCCAGCAACTGACTGCAGCAGAGTCATCCTCACTATCCATAAGGGTTAAACCCGCAGCCTCTGACATAACAGAACCAGAAAAAAACAGCGATTCTGTGTCATCCCCAGAAGCAGGCTCAGGGAGGGGGCGCTTTTTTACCCCCCATCCGGGCACCAGCTGCTTCAAAACTGGCAAGAAACCCAGTACAGCCAACATAACAGATGTGGCAGGGGAAGGGGCATTAAGGGTTAACTCAGGCATAGCTTGAGTTCCATAGTGTCAGCGCTGAGTCACCCACCCTGCAAGGCAGGACAAAAAAAAAAAAAAACACTGGTCACCTCCTTGCTGCTATTGCAGAGCATGGGGGCCCCTGGTATTCACCACCCCACCCAGCTGCAGAGGGAGCTGAAAAACCTCAGGTGTGCTCTGATGTGCTTGTTATAATGTGTCTTCACCTCATGGAAGATTCACAGCGTTCACAGCACTAAAAACTGGTAAAAGAGACCAGAGGCTGTGATGAGTCATCTCAGGGAAGAATCACATCGTTACCAAGGAGATTTCCAAGATGGCCACCATCTGAGGTAAAAATACCTCATAGAACACAGCAGCACTGGCTGTGCTTTGTCTGGTAAAAAATTACCTCATAGAACACAGCAGCACTGGCTGTGCTTTGTCACCTCAGAAAAGAATCACAGCGTTACCAAGGAGATTTCCAAGATGGCCGCTGTCTGAGGTAAAAATTACCTCATAGAACACAGCAGCACACAGCAGCACCCCCCAGAGTAACAACACAGTCCCCCTAACAACACACGGGCTCCGGTGGTAACAAAGAAAACCCAGGAGGCCCCCCTTCACAGCCACTACCCAGTCAGGGGAAGGAGGGAGAGGAAGGGGAGAGAGGAAAGCAGGGCGGACCCTCAGTCGACCTCCCCAGGGGAAACCAGCCAGCCAGACCACTTACCTGAGTAAGGGGCCACTACTTACCTGTCCTGCGACTACCCGGCTGGAGGTATCCCAGACAGAACCAACGTCCGTAAACGGCATGGCTGTCGGCCAGACACACTGTGACAAAGCCATAGAGACCGGTCATATGTGTGCCCTAGAACCGAAGTTCCCCGGCCACCCCTGGAGCAATGGGGCCTGTCGTGGACGTCCCAAAGCCGAGCTGAGGGCCGGCACACGCTCGAAGGCCGAACATGGGGGGACTACAAGGGTCGAGGACCCAGCCTGTCACCCAGTCGGCTGTTGATAGAAGAATCGCAGGATTCAAAATGCAGGAACAAAATAATAAAAAAAGCGAGAAAAATCGCCAGAAAAAAACTCCAGAGTCCAGGAACTCCAGAGAGAGCCTTGACCTCCTGTCGTTAGGCAGAAAACAAACTGAGGCTGCTAAAGCAGGGTGTGGGTTATGCCTGGGGGAGCCACGCCCCCTGGGAGGAGCGGCATGAAGGAAAGTTTTTAACACCTTAAGTGCTGTAGAATTCTGCCTAAATCTCCTGGTAGGAAGAAGCATAACCCTAAGGTCAATGAAGGCTGTGTCCGTCTATGAACGAAAGAGAAAAAATAATTTGCTACCTAGCGGCAACAGTGACACTAATACAGCGATCAGAAAAGCGATCGCTTAGTGACACTGGCAATAGGGGGTGAAAGGGTTAACTAGGGCGGTGATCAAGGGGTAAACCTTTATATGGGGGGGGTACGGGGGCTACCCTGGATCTAACACTAACTGCCTGTCACACTGTCACTAAATGCAGTGATCAGTAAATAAATTTTCACTGCAATCAGTGACACTGTGACAGGGGGCTGGGGGGGGGGGGGGGGGGATTTGATCGGAAGGGGTTTAGTGTGCCTATGTGTGTGGTGTCAGTGTAGTGTTTGGTGCCACTTACTGTGATGTCTTCTCTCCTCTCGACGATTGAAAATACCGCCGAGAGGAGAGCTGACATCACTTCCTCTGCCAGTGTTTACATTACACAGGCAGAGAAAGTCACACGGCGGGGGGTTGCCGGATTGGCTGGGAGCGATCACGAGGGGGCCGACAAAAACGAACAGCCGCCCCCTCATCACGGATCGCTCCCGGAGGTAAGACGCCCGCCGCATGTACCGGGGGGGGGGGGTCTCGATCGGACCCCCGACCCCGGGAAAGGCAGGGACGTACATGTGTACGCCCATATGCCTGTACGTGCCATTCTGTAGACGTACATATACATTGCGGGCGGGCGTTAATCGGTTAATTATCTACTGGGGTGCCTTGATAAATCAGTCTAATAACGGGTAAAAAGTAACAAAAACTTGAATGTTGCGCATTTTTGCGTGCAATAAAACTATGGGACACAAAATGCCCCAAAATGCTGCAATCTGCCCAATTTGAGCTACAAAAAGCTCAGAGCTTTGTTGAGCTACAGGCGATAATCTACAACAGTTGCGCATTCAGGTGTGAACACACATCATAGAGAGTTTACTTTATGCTTGAGTGTTTTGTAGCTTCAAAATTGAGAAACAAACAAGGAGTACAAGGAATCGCTCCCTAATATTTATGTGAGAAAATAAAATACCACAACCCCAATCGCGTTCTCCGATCAACCAACCAAAATCTACTTCAAATCCCCAAGGCCTGCTACAAGACCAAAGGAGAACGAAGATTTGCAGTCCAGGGACCTCGATTGTGGAACGCATTACCAACCAATACCTGAACGAAAGTGAATCACCAGGCATTAAGAAAAAAACTCAAGACCCACCTAGGCCAAATAGAAGGAAATGGATACCAAGCGCCTTGAGGCGATTCAGTTTGCATTTGTAGCGCAATACAAGTTTTTCACTCAAAATTGAGAAAAAAACTAAAATGGAAATGGCTAGCAAACAATGTGGTATACTTTTCTCAATAGGAAAAAAAAAAAATGTCCATCACCCAAGGAACTTTAGCAAATAAAGCTTGCTTGGAGTGGTGATATAATCAATTTAATCCAACTGTATTAAAATAACTACTGATCATAGATCTATATGTACAGGGCATCTGTATTTCGAGAGCAAAAACTCTATGTTGTCTATTCGCCAAGGTAAACACAAATTGGGGTTGAAGGCAAAAAAATTGAATAATGGTAAATTTAACTGTTCAATAATGAAAAATTGTAGGCATCGCCACAGCATAAGCAGAAGGTCCCCTGAGGACAGTATTGCCTTGTTCCACTGAACGGAACGGTTCGGGTCAGTAAGTTTGGAACGGACCGGTCCTATTCTCGTGAGCGTTTCCACTGCAAATCGGACCGTCGGGGACCATACAGGATTTAGAAAAAAGGCCTAGTGTGTCCACCAATCAGTGGAATGTATTGCATCTCCGCCCTAATGGAACCGTTCCATTTTCTATGGCCACACATCTGAAGCAGGACCCAGAATGGTCCGGTACGGTTCGGTTTATGGCACACTTTCATAATGGAAACACCCCGAAATAGCGTAACCAAACCGAACTGATTCGCTCAGTGGAAACGAGGCATATGGGCAAGGATCAATATTTAGGTATCTGTACTTTGGGAGGAACCACTTGCTTGTCTATTAGCCAAAGTAAACCCAATTTAGAGTCTAAGAAAGCCATTCGCAGTCAGGGTTCCATGGAATCCCAGGGTTCCCTCCAGTGGTGGCTATAAGTGCCTTGAGTTCTGGCTAACTGTCCGACTATCTGATGGTGTCTGCATAGTTCCAAGGCCAACACTACTTGGCAGAGCCAGCAGCATATCTGCAAAAGTATCATTCTGGCCAACCTGTAAGTGGGGCATTCTTCCCACTTACCACCACCACTGTGGCATTTTCCCAATAAACACCAATGAACTGACCTTACAAGGGGATCCCAGAGACCCAAAAAGGCTTCTTTTGGAATAACAAGGTTGAGAAAGGCTGGTCTAAGGCAGTGATGGAGAACCTTGGCACCCCAGATGTTTTGGAACTACATTTCCAATGATGCTCAACTACACTGCAGAGTGCATGAGCATCATGGGAAATGTAGTTCCAAAACATCTGGGGGTGCCAAGGTTCGCCATCACTGGTCTAAGGCAACAGTGGTATTGAAAACCATTACCTACGGTTAGGGGTGTAACGGATCGTCACCGATCCGTGATCCGAACGGGCCACCCCGTTCGGATCGGCACACCCCCGCGATCCGCGGAGCGCTCCGGAGCCTAGGCCTAGGAAAGTCCCCGCTTCGGCCTAGCTCCGGAGCGATCTTGCTCCACCCAGTCTGCTTGCCAGAGCCCATCGTGACACGCCTCCCCCGCCTCCCCGGGGAGGCGTGTCACGCTGTGCACTGGGCTCTGGCAAGCCGACATGGAGAGGGAATAGTAGCAGAGAAGCACTAGTGTGAGAGGAGGAGGGGGGGGGAGAGCACATTTCACGGGTGGATTAAAGAGGAAGCAGGTGAGGCTGTTTGGGACTTGTTAAAAGTACAATCTTGATGTTTTTACAGCTATATATAATTATATATATATATATATATATGTGTATATATATATATAATATATATATATATATATATATATATATATATATAATATAGAGCTGTAAAAACATCAAGATTGTACTTTTAACAAGTCCAAACAGCCTCACCTGCTTCCTCTTTAATCCACCCGTGAAATGTATGTGTGTTGTGTATATATATATATATATATATATATAATATATATTATATATATATATATATTACACACACACACATTTTTTTTTTTTTGCGCCGATCCGAAAATGATCCGATCCGTGACTCCTGATCCGAGGATCGATCCGATCCGTGAGTTTTTTGATCCGTTACACCCCTACCTACGGTTAATTTATCTGCCCAATAATGAAATTTTTTTGTCATCCTTATGGCATGTGCAGAAGATCCTCTGGGAACTGCCTGCATCGTGTACAATCTGGGTAGGTATACAACCATTTTGATGAAGCCTTTGTGGGTGTGATAGGTTCTGTGTAATATAAACTGGGCTCCCTATTTTCTACTCCTTTGCTTTCATAAATTTCTCTCTTTTTTTAGGATAACAGCAATCTAAGCAATACATACGGTAACTATACATTACATTCATACATATCATTAAGCCCAGCAACCAGCCAAAATACTCCCACATTCGCTGAGATGCTTGTGTAATGTGCCCTTTACCACAATGTACCTGGTAGTGTTGAAGAGGACTTTGTATGCCATTGTCTAGTATTTTAAGGCCAATCTGACTTTCTGAAATCTCAGGGCGTAAAAATGGGGGAGTTATCGAGACAACTGATAGATTATGACGTTTTAGGTATCTGAAAAAAATAAATAAGGGTTAATATTCATGACAATTTCAAATCACACAATGAAATAAGCTTTATCAGGCACAGAGTAATACATTGTAAGCAAGTAAACAGATAAGATCTTCCATAAAAAAAGCAATTTACTATTTATGCTGCCATATTAACCACTTAAGGGCCTTGCCTGTTTTTCAGACTCTGTGTTTACAAGTTTAAAACAGTTTTTTTTTTTGCTAGAAAATTACTTAGAACCCCCAATCATTATATATATATATTTTTTTAACACCCTAGAGAATAAAAAGGCGGTCATTGCAATACTTTTTGTCACACCGTATTTGCGCAGCGGTCTTACAAGCGCACTTTTTTTTGGCATTTTTTTTTTTTTATTATTAAAAAATAAAGACAACTGTAAAGTTAGCCCAATTTTTTTTTTATATTGTGAAAAAATGTTACGCCGAGTAAAATGATACCCAATATGTCACGCTTCTAAATTGCGCCCGCTTGTGGAATGGTGTCAAATTTTTACCCTTTTCAATACCACTGTTACCTTAGACCAGCCAGAGGGGACGTTTAAAAAAATCCTATAGGTTGCATCTTTTGAGTTACAGAGGAGGTCTAGGGCTAAAATTATTGCACTCGCTCTAACGATTGCGGCGATACATCACTTGTGTAGTTTGAACACAGTTTTCATATGCAGGCGCTACTCATGTATGCGTTAGCTTCTGCGCGCAAGCTCGTCGGGACGGGGCGCTTTAAAAAAAAAAATGTTTTTGTTTTATTTATTTTACTTGATTTTATTTATTTTTACACGGTTTAAAAAAAAAAAAGAAATGGGTCACTTATTCCTATTACAAGGAATGTAAACATCCCTTGTAATACAAAGAAGCATGACAGGTCCTCTTAAATATGAGATCTGGGGTCAAAAAGACCTCAGATCTCATATTTAGACTAAAATGCAAGAAAAAAAAAACCTGACCTGGTGCACGGCGCGGTGCCCACACATCCAGAGCTATGCACCCGTTGGTGAACCTATGAAACTTGGTTATGTGGAAGAGTCTGTATTGCCAATGCATATCGATTCACCAACATATGCTGCCTGCACACAGCTCAGCGTTCGGACAGAAAAGCAACAAACGGTTTTTCACACTGTATAGGGCTGAATGGCTGTGTGAATGGTTCCTAATAATAGGTGACCTCACCAAAAACAGATTTTTCTCTATTTGGTGGATGCTGCAGTAATAAATGCATAGTATTTTCCTGCACTCAGGTGTGCTATCCAACCTGCAGCTGCTGTATATTATCCACCATTACCCTGACAGTGCCCGATCCCATCTGATCTTGGAATCAAGGCAGGATGGGACCTGGTTAGTACTTGTATTGGAGACTGCCTGACAAGGACTGGAACTACTTATACTGTAGTGAAAGTACAGTAGTGAAGAAAACATTTTTTTCCCTGCAAGGCAATTTTATAATGTGCTTGTATGCACTGCATACCAACACATTATGAGAGACTTGCCTTAAAACAAAGCCTCCAACGGCATGCTGTCACGGCTGAGATGGCTTCCATATTCCTTCTGGCTACATGAGTGACAGGGGGACGCGATGACGTCACTTCCATGCATGCACATGGGAGCCGCCGTTTATGGCACAGGCTCTGAAGTCAGGTGTTTCGTCAGATTAGGTGACCCGTCAGATTTTTTTAACGGCAGTGATGGTGCGTTGCGGCCATCTTGGTAAACCCTGCACTCGTCCGCAGTAAGCCCACTGCAGCAGACATCTTTTTACACCCACCAGAGTCTTACATTTCACACTTATTTTTACCAGTAAACTGAGCTTATATAGTATTCAGAAATTCGTCAGACTGTTTTGATGTTGAATTTTAAAAGCAGCGGCAAGCCTGCTGATCTCACAGAACACCACTGCTTTTACATCAAAAAAGTCTGACGGATTTTTAAAAACTGTATTTCACTATACGAGTCGAGTTTACTGGTAAAAATAAAGTGTAAAATGCAAGACTTGGGTGGGTGTAAAAAGATGTCCGCTTGCCACCTTCTGACCATAGGCTTACTGCAGACGAGTGCAGGGTGTACCAAGATGGTCGTGCCGGAACATCATTTCTGTTACAAAATTTGACGGGTCGCCTAATCCGACGAAACACCGGACCTTCAGAGCGCATGCGCCGGTGACGTCATTGACTGCATGCACTCTGAATATCTGCTGAACAGTTCAAGTTTAGTAGCCATTCACAGCACCTACAGGAAAACCTTATTATAGGCTTATTATAGGCTTACCTGTAGGCACAAGTGGTACTACCACTAACATTTTCACAGTATTCTGAACTGTATTTAATTATCACAGATATTACGAAACATGCCCCCAGTCAGATTTTATTTTTCTTTATTAAGAAGTAACAAACCTAACACTCACCTTTAATCCAGGCCTGTCACCTGCAGCACCTCTTTTCCACCATATAAATAGATTTTAACCACTTAACGCCCACCTATTTACGTCCACAGAATGGCACGTACAGGCAGATGGGCGTATATATACGTCCCTGCTTTCTAGCGGGTGGGGGGTCCGATCGGGACACCCCCCCCCCCCGCTGCGTGCGGCTTAACTCGGGGAGCGATCCGGGACGAGGGCGCGGCTATTCGTTTATAGCCGCTCCGTCGCGATCGCTCCCCGGAGCTGAAGAACGGGGAGAGCCGTATGTAAACACGTGCTTCACTGTGGCGGCGTATCGATCGAGTGATCCCTTTTATAGGGAGACTCGATCGATGACGTCAGTCCTACAGCCACACCCCCCTACAGTAGTAAACACACACTAGGTGAACCCCAACTCCTACAGCGCCCCCTGTGGTTAACTCCCAAACTGCAACTGTAATTTTCACAATAAACAATGCAATTTAAATGCATTTTTTGCTGTGAAAATGACAATGGTCCCAAAAATGTGTCAAAATTGTCCGAAGTGTCCGCCATAATGTTGCAGTCACGAAAAAAAAAACGCTGATCACCGCCAATAGTAGTAAAAAAAAATAATAATTATTATTAAAAATGCAATAAAACTATCCCCTATTTTGTAAACGCTATAAATTTTGCAAACCAATCAATAAACACTTATTGCGATTTTTTTTACCAAAAATAGGTAGAAGAATACGTATCGGCCTAAACTGAGGAAAAAATTCATTTATGTTTTTGGGGGATATTTATTATAGCAAAAAGTAAAAAAAATTGCATTTTTTTCAAAATTGTCGCTATATTTTTGTTTATAGCGCAAAAAATAAAAACCGCAGAGGTGATCAAATACCACCAAAAGAAAGCTCTATTTGTGGGGAAAAAAGGACGCCAATTTTGTTTGGGAGCCACGTCGCACGACCGCGCAATTGTCTGTTAAAGCGACGCATTGCCGAATCGCAAAACCTGGCCTGGGCATTTAGCTGCCTAAAGGTCCGGGGCTTAAGTGGTTAAGGTAATTATCCCTCCAGCCCACTAAGGTGTTAAACTCTGCTGGTCAATTAGAGTGAAAATGGGCACCTACAATAAATGTGTTAAACGCCATACTAGGATGGTACCGATACCGAGCATTTGTACTGGTGCAAATGCTCCTGATGCTTCACCTGATACTTGTACAGTCGGCGGTGATCAGTGCGGTGGGGGAGTTACAAGCACCGATCACCGCTGTATAGATTTAAAAGTCGCTTCTCCGCTTGTAAAAAAAATCAAATAAATACCATACATACATAAAAAAACTGTAAAAAATTAAACTACTGACACATGTGCCACGGTCACAGGAGATTAAAAATCGGTAGAGTAATCGGTATTGGCGAGTACTTAAAAAAAGTATCGGTACTTGTCCTACAAGTGATATCGGGACAACCCTACACCATACCATACTGCAATCACATGTATTGGCCCATGTTCCACGCAGAGGTAAATCCTACAGTATACTGCAACCACCGGTACAGATACAAGTCCCACACACAGGTAAACAGTACAGTATACTACAACAGCAATGGGGTAAACCCTACCCTCTATTGATACAATTATCAACCATTAATAATCCATACAGTATATTGGGACTGCCTGTACTGGTACACATAAATAACAAAAAACATACCTGGGTGGGGACGAGCTACACAAAACATGGCCAACGTTTTGACAGCACCCATTACTAAATGGATTCACTCCACCACGGAACTTTCCAGTGACCTAGAAGAGAGAAAAAATAAATAAAGTGATGACAAAAAGAAATGTATCGTGTGTATAATGCATCTGTGAGCTAGGTGTAAAATACTACTATTCAAAAACAGAATCGCAAACGGATGGACATGGAATCACCGAGTCCAAAGTTTATTTCCCTCTACTAAAGCCTGGTACACACTAATAGTTGAGCCACAGTCGGAGCCACTGTACCAACAATCCGACGTTGGTACAGCAATCTCCCCCCACTGACACTCTGGTCAGCTGCTGGTTTTCCAGCATGCTCGTCCAACAGGAGCTTCCATCGGACCGGCTGACTTAAACACCAGCCGAATGTTGGGCATTTATTGAACCGGCCGATGCCTCCCAACATTCGGCCTGTGTGTACTAATTATATATACACACATATACACATACACACACTATATATATATATATATATATATATATATATATATATATATATATATATATACACACACACACACACACACACACACACACACACACACACACACACACACACACACACACACACACACACACATATATATATATATATATACACACACACACACATATATATACATATATACATACATATACACACACACACACACACACACACACACTATAGAGATAGACATATATGATTAATCACTAAAAAAAACATTATCGTGATTTAACCCCCCCCCCCCCCCCCCCCCCCCCTCACGATCATAATACATAGCATTTCCCTGATTCATGTTAAACAAGTGCAGAGTCTTCTCTGCTCAGAGGTGTCAACAAGAAAAAAAAAAACCCTCCTCAGCTGGCAAATATTTATCAACAGCGATAAGGAGAAACAATGCTTTTCTTGGTTATTTTAGATCAAATGAATGAACTTCGGTCTGTTAATGAGGTCAGTTTAACCACTTAAGGATTAAACCTTTTTCCGACACTTGCTGCTTACAAGTTAAAATCAGTATTTTTTCCTAGAAAATTACTTGGAACCCCCAAACACATATACACACAATTTTTTTTTTTTTTAAATGTGATAGATGTTACGCCGTGAGAAACGCAAACTTTATTCTAAGCAAATAAAATTGTGATTCTTATTTTATCCAGAATTATGCAGATAGAGAATTTATAATATACTGTATATTAAATAGAAGATAAACTGTGCCCGCATTATACGCAGGGGGCTGTGGAAAGTTTTTTTCCTGAAACTTCCCTCTGCATTCACACCTCCGCGACAAGATACGCTGCGTACGCAGCGTATTTTGCCGCGAGTGTGTAACTTTTTTTTTTTTTTTTCACAAAGCCTTCCCATTGCTTTGTATGGCCGAACGCCAATGCCGCCTGAAAAAAAGGGTCCGGGACTTTTTTTCAGGCGACAGGCGTATGGCGTCTATGAGATGTGAACCATCTCCATAGACAGCAATGGGAATTCTCCCCTCTAGCGGCACAACTGTCCGGCGTCGGCGTTTTGTCGCCTAGATGTGAATGGGCTCTTAGACCGTAGCCTGAAGCTATAAAACGCTAGAGGGGAAAAAATCCATTATTCTCCATGGAGACGGTTCACATCTCCACTCCAAAAAGCCTGAAGCCGAACGCCTGAAGCTCAAACAAGTTCTGGACCCTTTTTTGTCTTGCGAATCGGGCCAATTTGGGCATTTTTGACCGTTTGTATTCCCATAGAAACAAATGGAAACGCTCGATTCAAAAGTCTAGCGCGACAACGAGCATTTTGTCGCTTTAGTCTGTTCTGTGAAATAGAATATTGACCCAGGAAGAAGATAAAAAAAAAAAAAAAAATCTACATACATAGCAACAAATAATGAAAGAGATGTGCATTTTTCCTATTGGCTAAAATAAAAAACAATGAAGTTCAAAAACATCGGACAACGCTGTATGCAAACGCGCAAAATGCTGGGAAAACGTCCGAAAACGCTACGCTCAGGTGTGAATGCGGCCTTAAAGTTAGGGTGAGTGTAATACACCAATATGAGATAGAGAATATATATATATATTATATATGCACATTGCACACATACATATTTTTATATTCTGACCAGACCAAATTGGCCATACATTGCATATGCCCTGTGCTTGTGGCCTATGTTCTCAATTATAGAAGTATTATAGAGTAAATTGGCACTGCATGAATAAGAGGAATGTAGTGCTGGAAAGTACAGCAATATAAAATTAGAAAGCACTGCACCTGCTCGTTAGTAGTGCGACCTCGGGACACCAAGACAATGTGAAATCCTGTAAGTCCTGCAACCGGGAAGAAAAACAAGCCAGCCACACACATCACTGAAATACTGTGCTCAAGTTAAGGTACACAACTGATGAATGGCAGAAATACCGTCATACTAGAGTTTAAGGCCGGATTCACACCTATGCGAATTGGTTGCGGCTTAAACCGCATCCAAATCGCATAACATTATAAAATAAATTGTTTTCAATGAGGCTGGTTCACATATGTGCGATGCATTCGCACTGCGCATTGCCGAAAAACGTGTGCGTTTTCTAGGCATTGCGGTGCGGCTCAGGTGCGAATTCAGGCCCATTATCTTCTATGGGCACGCAGCCGATTCGCAGATGTGTTCATTTCTCTTCAGGATTTGTCTCATTCACCTCAATACACTTCCCCCCTCCCCCTCCCCCTCCCCTCTCCCAGGTCTCCAAATTCGCATGTAAAACGGAGCTGATCTGCTGAACAGTTCCCTTATCTCTCTGCAGAGATGAGAGCTGAAGTTCGCACCTCACAAGTGTGAATCCCGCCTAAAGCCCAACCCTTCTATCAGCAGGGAGCATCAGCTTTAGATCCGACTCAGCAGGGGGCTATGGACCTCTGTAGAGAGTTCACTGCTTCCACACAGAGCAAGAGTCCTTCTCAGTAGCATGCAGGCAGTAAACAGGCTTTTCAACTTAAAGCGGGGGTTCACCCTATATAAAAAAAAAAAATATTTTTTTTTCCTCTAGCATTAAATTAGGCATAGTAGCGCGAGCTACAGTATGCCTGTCTGTATTTTTTTATCCCCGTACTCACTGTGCTATTGTACATTGAAGATTTCGGGGAATGGGCGTTCCTATGGTGAGAGAAGGTGATTGACGGCCGGCCCTGGCACGTCACGCTTCTCCGGAAATAGCCGAAATAGGCTTGGCTCTTCACGGCGCCTGCGCATAGCCTGTGCGCAGGCGCCGTGAAGAGCCGAGACCTACTCCGAATGTCTTCGGGGAGCGTGACGTGCCAGAGCCGGCCGTCAATCATCCTCCCTCTCCATAGGAACGCCCATTCCCCGCGGCAGACGGGATCTTCAATGTACAATAGCACAGTGAGTACGGGGATAAAAAAATACAGACAGGCATACTGTAGCTCGCGCTACGATGCCGAATTTAATGCTATACTGTTGTTAAGGAGGGTGAACCACCGCTTTAAGCTGCAGCTGCTTGTTAATCAAAAAGCTAACCCCCACATGTTACCAGCTGACAGTACAATCTCTTTTAGGTCTTCCAACAGCTATATGGTGCAGGTGCCTGCTTGTCTGCATATAGATTGCAGAGACAGTTTAGATAGGCCCTCATATTACATAAACTGTACACAGACTGAGCAGCGAGACGGTCAACCGTATTGTAAGTTAAGGCTTCATACACATGGCTGAAAATTGCTGTAGTGTACAAAACGGCTGTATTTTCTGTGCCCAGAGTGACGATTGCAGTGCACAGTAGCAGACAGTATAGATCAGGGATATGCAATTAGCGGACCTCCAGCTGTTGCAGAACTACAACCCCCATGAGGCATAGCAAGGCTCTGACAGCCACAAGCATAACACCCAGAGGCAGAGGCATGATGGGACTTGTAGTTTTGCAACAGCTGGAGGTCCGCTAATTGCTTATCACTGGTATAGATCAATAGCAGATGAAGACGCTCTGAATTAGGGGAGGCGAAAACAGCTCTGTACACATGCAGCCACTTCATCTATATACTGCATCTGTCACATAGAATATATGGCCGTATTGTATTTTATACAGCCTTTTGGGGCCATGTGCATGTAGTCTAAAGCTGGATATACACTGACTGAAATTTAGTCTTATTGGTACCTCTTGGCCCTTACATCGTAACATGGCTGGTTATACTGCTTTTGTTGAAAAAGTTCATACTGTATTTATTGGCATACAACATGCACTTTTTTCCCCCTGGAAATACAGTAATTTTTTTTTTTTTTTTTTACCGATGGGTGGCACCGGGTGCCACCCATTGGGGGAGGGTGTCAGGCCAGTTGCCCCACCTCTCCTGGCCCTGGGACAGCACTGTCTTACAGTAAAGAAAACTTTACTGCCAGTCCTTTCTCATACACTGCTTCTTCTGTGCCACCCTCAATGTAAATGGAAGCCTCTAAATACCACAATGCCACTCTTTCTGGACACTCTCCTCCTGCTCTGCCTCCCCGAGTGTAGCATTTGATTGGAGGAGAGCGGTCATGTGACCGTCAATGAAACAGCAGAGGCGAGCAGTCACATGACCGGGTCCAGGAAAGAGCGGTGTTAATTGAGGTTTTTAGAAGCTTCGATTTACGACAGTGACACAGGAGGAGCAGTGTATGAGAAGAGGCCGACAGTGATGTTTTCTTAACTTTAGAGTAGACTGGGGGTCTCCTGGGAGTGCAGGGAGCTTTAAAATGAATGGGAGTCCGTGCCCCCCGTGCAGGGAGTCCGTGCCCCCCGTGCAGGGAGTCCGTGCCCCCCGTGCAGGGAGTCCGTGCCCCCCGTGCAGGGAGTCCGTGCCCCCCGTGCAGGGAGTCCGTGCCCCCCGTGCAGGGAGTCCGTGCCCCCCGTGCAGGGAGTCCGTGCCCCCCGTGCAGGGAGTCCGTGCCCCCCGTGCAGGGAGTCCGTGCCCCCCGTGCAGGGAGTCCGTGCCCCCCGTGCAGGGAGTCCGTGCCCCCCGTGCAGGGAGTCCGTGCCCCCCGTGCAGGGAGCGGTGGAATTTTTTTTCCTAAAACGTCCTTCTTAAAGTTAGGGTGCATGTTATACTCCGATAAATACGGTAATTGATGATTTACTAAAACTGGAGAGTGCAAAATCTGGTGCATAGAAACCAATCAGCTTCCATTTTTTTTTTGGACAAAGCTTAAAGCGGGGGTTCACCCAAAAATAAACTTTTTAACATTAGCTACATCCCTCCAGCATACTGCCAACATCTGCAGTATGCTGTTTTTTTTTTTGTACTTATCGTTATACGAGCCCTTGTTATCCGGCTCCGAGCGGAGGATTACTTCCGGGTATAGGCGTTCCTAAGCGAAGAGGCGTTGATTGACAGGCTGCTAAAGCGCGTCACGCCTTCCGAAAATACTCAAAGTCACACTCGGGTGTTTACGGCGCCTGCGCAGTCAGCTCTACACGGCAGGCGCCGTAAACGCCCGGCCGTCACTTCGGATATTTTCGGCAGGCGTGACGCGCCTTAGCCGCCGTTAATCAACTCCTCTTCGCTTAGAAACGCCCATTCCCCGCAGGATTCCCCGCTCGGAGCCGGATAACAAGGGCTCATATAACGATAAGTACAAGAAAAAGAAAAAAAAACAGCATACCGCACATGTTAGCAGTATGCTGGAGCCAATGTCAAAAAGTGGATTTTTCCACTTTGAACCTCCGCTTTAATTGAATAAGCTGATGTTAGACGCCGATTGGCTACCGTGCACAGCTGCACCAGATTTTGCACTCTCCAGTTGTAGTAAAATCTACCCCATAGAACGTATGGGGATTTTCTACACTACAAATACCGAGCAGACCATTATAAAGGATACGTCACAATTGCTGGGATGTCTCTGAGTTGGTCTGAATGCCCCAATGTGTAGAAAAGGCCACAGATGAAGACGCTCATTATGTGCAATGTGAGGGACACAAGGAAAAGGAAGAAGTAGCGATAGTTCCTGCGTCCAATGCAGTTATTCACCCATGGACAGTGGTGATCAAACTCCTAGAAGGATAAACAATAAAGAACGTGATTAGAAAAGAACAGACACACTGAAATGGCAAAAAAAATAATAAAAAGCTCTGGCTACCAAAAAAAAAGTTTGCTTTAAGACTGAATCATTCATTGGCTTCTTATATCCCTTTCTAGGTCAAAGCAGCTCACAATCTCCAACACAAAGGAAAGAACAGAGTTCATGGCCCCGCCCCCTTTTCACAGCACTCACAATGTACTGATGGAGAACATGGTCCCGATTTCATCACATTAGTCTGCTAACCACTAAAAAAAAAAAGACCACCCAGTGATTTACTAAAACTCGAGCACTCAAAATCCAATGTAGCTGTGCACGGTAGCCAACCAGCTTCCAACTTCAGCTTGTTCAATTAAGTTTTGAAAATAAAACCAGGAAGCCGATTGGTTTCTATTCCGTTTACACACAGATCTCCCCGTTCAGCTGAACTCGCACAAATTCTAACCTGCTTTCAGGGTGAATCTGGGCTAAAGGGGGCTGAATACAAATCCACGCCACATTTTTCATATATTTATTTGTACAAAAAAAATTGAAAATTCTTCCACTTCACAATAATGTGCCACTTTGTGTTGGTCCATCACATAAGGTCCCAATAAAATACATTTATGTTTTTCTTTGTAACATGACAAACTTTCAAGGGGTATGAATACTTTTTTTTTTTTTTAAAGGGCACTGTATATACTAATGGGGTTGTCCCTTACAGCAAGAATTAGGACAAACAGCCAAAAACAAAAAGATGTTCATTTCCCCCCTTGCAAGGTCTGGTTCCATTTTCTGGCCCAAACATCACTATTGTGTCCTTTAGACATTTAGAGGCCAGCTAAAGGAATCTGAGAGCAAAGACAAGCGCAAATGCCTGCTGGAAAGGGGTTTATTTTTTTTCTGCGGTGACAGGGTCACTTTATAAACAGAACACTTCTATACATTACTTTTGTCTGGCAATCATGACTTGAATTATCACAAACATAATGAAGAAATAAACACAGTGCGATATCTACAACTCTACAACTCACCTCCACACAGTTGTCGCAAACACTGCAGTGAGAACAGCGAGGAGGTCTGTAAAAGCGGCAGGTTGAACACCACTTCATGCGGACCTGGACGCCCCTCACTTCCACCGTCTTATATAAGGGAGCCCGGAAGTCGTCCTCTTTATCTTCATCCTCTTCAGCTGGGGTAGAACAGAGTTGATGAAAATTCTCATAAGGATCCATTTCAAGAACAGACAGCCTCATAATTCAAAATTGAACGTCTTCGCTAGCTTGCATTAAATCAGCTCTGTCATCTCCCTAAACATTTGCTCGAAGCAGATCCTTGCAAAGATACAGTATTCTAAGCCAGGGGTTGACAAATTTGCTTGGAATCTAGGAGCCAGCTAAAAAAGTTAGGAGCCAGAAAACGCACCCAGTCCCAACGAGCTTGCGCGCAGAAGCGAACACATACGTGAGCAGCGCCCGCATATGTAAACGGTGTTTAAACCACACATGTGAGGTATCGCCGTGATTGGTAGAGTGAGAGCAATAATTCTAGCCCTAGACCTCCTCTGTAACTCAAAACATGCAACCTGTAGATTTTTTTAAACGTCGCCTATGGAGATTTTAAAGGGTAAAAGTTTGTCGGCATTCCACGAGCGGACGTAATTTTGAAGCGTGACATGTTGGGTATCAATTTACTCGGCGTAACATGATCTTTCATAATATTAAAAAAAATGGGGATAACTTTACTGTTGTCTTATTTTTTAATTAAAAAAAATGTCCCCGAAAAAGTACGCTTGCAAGACCGCTGCGCAAATACGGCGTGACAGAAAGTATTGCAACGATCGCCATTTTATTCTCTAGGGTGTTAGGATAAAAAATATATATAATGTTTGGGGGTTCTAATTAGAGGGAAGAAGATGGCAGTGAAAATAGTGAAAAATTACATTAGAATTGCTGTTTAACTTGTAATGTTTAACTTGTAATACCAACGGCCACCACCAGATGGCGCCAGCTTACACATCTGGTGATAACTTGTAATACCAACGGCTCACCACCAGATGGCCCCCCCTTCCAAGCCAAGTCGCCATGACCCTATTTCTAGTCGCCATGGCGACCGGGATTTGTCGAGCCCTGTTCTAAGCTTTCCAGCAGCCCTGTGGCTTTCGACAAACTCCAGAATTCAAACACTTCACCTAACGTTGGACGCAGGGCTGTGGAGTCGGAGGAAATTTTGGGTACCTGGAGTCGGAATCGGAGTCTGCAAACAATGCACCGACTCCGACTCCTACTAAATTTAGATTGTCGGAACATTTAGGAGTCAAAACATTTATCTACCGACTCCACAGCCCTGGTTGGACGCGTTTGTGACATGCTATGGATCCATCCTTTAGCCTCCACTACACTGGCATCCAACAATCCCAGAAATGTCAAATACTGGCGATACCCAAGGAAGCTGAAACACTGCAATACAGTGAAGGTCCGAGACATGGGTCATCAGAGGGGCGAGAATAACACTACTTCTTTTGCAAGGAACTGCTTCAAGGTGACGGCACATTCACAATAAAACAACTCCCTTACATGTTATACTTTGCCCAATAACTGATAAAGGTACTAAGGGCTTAAAGTGATTGTAAGGCAGGGATCCTCAAACTACAGCCCTCCAGCTGTTGCAGAACTACAAATCCCATGAGGCATTGAAAAACTCTGACATTCACAGACATGACTAGGCATGATGGGAATTGTAGTTCCTGAACAACTGGAGGGCCGTAGTTTGAAGACCCATGTTGTAAGTGATGTATAAAAAATAACAAACATGTTATACTTACCCACTCTGTTGCAGTATATTTGCACAGAGCAGCCCAAATACTCCTCTTCTTGGGTCCCTCTTCTGTGATCCTGGCCCTTCCCTCCTGTTCAGTACCCCCACAGCAAACAGCTTCCAATGGAGCACCCAAGCTCACAGTTCCGTGTGTAACATTCAGACACAGAGCCCAGCCCCCTCTCTCCTCTGATTGGCTAGCTGACAGAGCAGCCAGAGCCAATAGCGCCACTGCTGTGTTTCAGCCAACCAGGAAGGAGAATCTGGACGACTGAGACACTCGTGGACATCGATGGACAGAGAGGGACCTCAGTAAGTGTTAGGGCGGCTAAAGGGGGCTGCTGCACACAGAAGACTTTATCTGTAAAGCATTTGTTAACCTAAAAAAAAAAATATATATATATATATATATATATATATATATAAAGATCCTGTTCCTTAAAATACATGTTATACAGCACAGTGCTTGTGCTGTGCAATTGGGTCCCCGTCAACTGATCACACCTGAAATACCTGGCTGGTCCTGCCTGGCTATGCCTTCCCCCCTGTAAACTGACTACAGTGTAACATGGCTACTGAGCCCCGACACCGTAGTCAAATTACGTGCCTCCATCATCCGCTGTGTCCTCTGCGCTCCCTGCCCGTCACCTCCATGTCTGTGCCCGCCCCCTCTGCTCCGGCTGCTCTAATTACTACTAATTTCTCACACGATCCTCTCTGGTTATGTATGCAATGTCCCCCTGTGATTGTGCTTTATAAAAATAATGCAATACATACCTGGCTTTCAAAGCGCTGATCTGACCTGCCTCCTCTCTCCTCTCTCGCATGACAGATGCAGAAGGCGAGGCCGCATCTCTCCTCCCCTCCTGATGTCAGTGGGTGATCCTCGGCCCTGCCCACTGCAGCTGTCAGGCTTAGAGAGAAGAGAGGCGACGGGTCAGATCAGCGCTCTGTAAACAAAAAAGGTATATACTGCATTATTTTTATAAAGCACAATCACAGGGGAACATTACATACATAACCAGAGAGAATAGCGTAAAGTTACATTGGTGGGTTAACAAACACTTTAATGCACAGAATGCATTAAGATTAAAAAAAAAAAAAAAAAAACACCTTCTGCCTTTACAGTAAGATCAACCTTCAGACATTTTGTTTGTAGGCAGGAATAAAAAGGATCATACCTCTAGGGAAGATTCCGGGATCCATAAAAGTGGCCATGCTAAAATTGGCCAACACGAATAGAAACATGACAGCGTTATAAGCAGGAAGAGCTGGAGACACCTCTATACTGAGCCATGGGCATCTGTGGGGACAAAAGTAGACATAAATGAACTACAGTTTAAGAAAACACCAGTCAGTGAACATTTTACTACATCCATTTTGTCAGGTCTATTAAACAGCGGACTTGTTTGTGTACAAGTTTTTTTATTTTTTTTACACAAGAACAATACTGTTTTTTTTTTCTATTTCAGCTTTCCTTTTATTTTTTAGAATTCGTTTTCTTAAATTTTCTCTATTACATAGGAGAGCGTGTATTTGGATTATATCTTCTTACTTTAAAAAGTGTCGGCTGTCTAGATAAAGAGAGAAATTAGCACTGCGTTTCTATAGAATTTGGGGCACAGGGATAAAAATTGTTGAGCATTGAGCGGTAGCGCACAATTTTTTTGGGGTTATGCTGTAAAAGTATTCATCGACCATGGATTATAGGCCTGTACCCTCAAGTTGCCCCTGGGCACCCCCTATATAATAGAAAGGGAAAAAAAAAAAATCACGCTACCCCTTAACCAGGTGAAAACTTAAATCAAAAAAATCACCAAATTAAGAATGTCAAAAGAACAAAGTTGATAATATACGCATATGTAACTGATGACATAATATCATATCAATGATGACATAATATATCAATAATGTATCAACATTAAATTAAAAAAAAAAAAAAAATTAATGTAATTTAATGTCGATACATTATTGATATGATATTATGTCATCAGTTACATATCCGTATATTATCAACTTTGTTCTTTTGACATTCTTAAAGCGGTGGTTCACCCTAATGAAACATTTTTTTTTTAATATAGCATTAAATTAGGCATAGTAGCGCGAGCTACCGTATGCCTGTATTGATTTTTTTAGCCCGGTACTCACTGTGCAATCCTCTATAGAAGATTCCGACTCCTCGCGGGGAATGGGCGTTCCTATCAAGAGGGAGGATGATTGACGGCCGGCTATGGCACGTCACGCTTCTCCGGAAATAGCCGAAATAGGACTTGGCGCTTCACGGCGCCTGCGCATAGTCTGTGCGCAGGCGCCGTATAGCGCCGTGAAGAGCCAAGACCTGTTCCGGCTGTCTTCGGGGAGCGTGACGTGCCATAGCCGGCCGTCAATCATCCTCCCTCTTGATAGGAACGCCCATTCCCCGCGAGGAGTCGGAATCTTCTATAGAGGATTGCACAGTGAGTACCGGGCTAAAAAAATCAATACAGGCATACTGTAGCTCGCGCTACTATGCCTAATTTAATGCTCAAATGTTGTTAGTGTGGGTGAACCACCGCTTTAATTTGGTGATTTTTTTTATTTAAGTTTTCACCTGGTTAAGGGGTAGCGTGATTTTTTTCCTTTCTATTATTTTGTTCTTGTACCGATTGTTTACACGATAATCGCAGCTCCCAAATTGAACATACTGTAACTTATGTTACAGTTGTTTTTCCCTCTTTTTTAGTGTTTTTAGCACAGTTTCTTCCAATTTTTCCACCCTCCCTATATAACCATACCCTCCTCTAAGAGCCCTTTCACACGCGGACCATATGTCTGTTTTTCATCCATCCCTTTTCCGAAGAAAAACGGACATACATATATCCCTATGGGATTGCGAATGTCAGCGGATGAACATCCGCTGACATCCGATCTCATCCGTCTCCGCTATGTTCCGTTTCTGCAGACGGAGGAAAATCCTAATTTTTCCATCCGTCTGCGGATCGAATGTACAGGGACTGCCCTGTCATCTGCCGGCTCATCAGGGATCAACGGAGCGATCCCCGCTGAGCAAATGGCTGTTAAAGGAACTAATCCTCACGGGAACCGTACGCGTGAAAGGGTCCTAAGTCCTCAGTTTTGTAGCAAACAAAAGAAGTAGAGTAACCCACAAGTAGGAGAGGGTGGCCTGCATCTTATGGCCAAGATATAGGTAAAAATTACTCTTATCCTGATCGTACAGTACAGGATACAGGCTTCTTTCATAGACCCTTGGATATCCCCAAGCAATGAATAAGAAGGGTGGGAAACAACTAGACAAACAGAACTATGCAAGCAGGTCCAACTGTAAGAGAGTCAACCTACCCAACTTCAGAATGCCAAAAGTAGGAAGCTTGAAGCCAAAAGTTACATTAAAGTGGAGGTTCACCCATACCTTACACATTTTCCCCTTCGCTTCATGCTCGTTTTGTCTAGGGGAATCGGCTATTTGTTTTAAAATATGATCCGTATTTACCCGTTTACGAGATGCTTCTTCTCCGCCGCTTCCGGTTATGGGCTGCGGGACTGGGCGTTCCTTCTTGATTGACAGTCTTCCGAGAGGCTTCCCATGGTCGCATCCATCACGTCACGATTTTCCGAAAGAAGCCAAACGTCGGTGCGCTGGCGCAGTATAGAGCCGCACCGACTTTCGGCTTCTTTCGGCTACGAGTGACGCGATGGGATGCGACCGTCGGAAGCCTGTCGGAAGACTGTCAATCAAGAAGGAACGCCCGCTCCCGAAGATCCATACCCGGAAGCACTGTAGCGACTTTCCAGGAAGATAACATACATTTCTCAGGCAAACCTCTCCCTCCCTCCCCCTATCTCCCCTTCCCTCTCCCAGAGCTGATTGTTGTTTGATTGGCTACTGGAAAGTCTCCTGTCCTGGAGACGACTTCAAGTCGTGTTGTAAATCGCCCCAGATCGCCCTGTGGTTCATGCTCAAGTCGTGTCGGAGTCGCCTCTGAAAGTCGCGCTGGAAGTCGTGTCGCCCTAGTGTGAACCGACTCTTACAGTATTGAACTCTATTTTGGACCCCATTGAAACCAACAACTGAATCTACAGGTCGGAGATGCACCCCCCCCTTAGGAATGAGGGCACACCTTCATTTGGGGAAGACTTGGTTGGATTTGTAGACCAAGTTTTACATTGAATGGAAAGGTTTTGAATTTGAAGCCGAGTAGAGTGTTGGGGTGCTCTGCATTTTGAGAACCTTTCCTGCTATAAAATTTTTCATTACATTTCTCAAGTGCCTCAATAAAGATACTTTTTCCTCCCATCAGAACATTTGGGGTTAAAATATACAAAGTCGCATATTGTATAATTTTTCATATTCTTATATATTTGACATAAGGGAGGCCATTTTCTCTCTAAAGTTGAAATTAGTTCATAACTCATGATATGCTATGAACAATACTAAAGCCATTTTTGGTTTCTATTTGGTTTCTATTCTCTTCAAATTCACTATCTCTACAATGGCTGTCTCACAAGAAAACTTTTCAAAATTGTCGCTCTATTTTTGTTTAGAGCGCAAAAAAGGAGGTGATCAAATACCACCAAAAGAAAGCTCTATTCGTGAAAAAAAAAAAAAAAAAAAGGGATGCCAATTTTGTTTTGGAGTCACGTCGCACGACCCCGCAATTGTCAATTAAAGCGACGCAGTGCCGAATCGCAAAAAGTGGCCTGGTCCTTTAGCTACAAAATGGTCCGGGGCTTAAGTGGTTAATGTGCACTGTATTTTAGTTAATAAATATATATATTTGAAGCAATCATTTGTGTCACTCGTCTTCAAAATAGCACGGATAAACAAACTTAAGATCTAGAACACGCAATCTGTGTTCTGCACTATAGAATTAGGATGATTTGTTTACATATAGCTAGACTCAGAGTTACGGCGGCGTATCAGTAGATACGCCGTCTTAACTCTGAATCTACACCGTCGTAAATTTAAGCGTATTCTGGAAACCAGATACGCTTAAATTAGGCTAAGATACGAGCGGCGTAAGTGTGCATATTTACGCTGGCCGCTAGGTGGCGCTTCCGTTGTTTTCCGCGTTGAATATGCAAATGAGCAAGATACGCCGATTCACGAACGTACGTGCGCTCGTCGCAATTAGTTACGTCGTTTATGTAAGAGATACGCCGCCGTAAAGATAAAGCTGCTCCCTAGGTTGCGCAGCCCATGCAAGGTATGGACGTCGGAACAAGCCTATCTTTTTACGTTGTTTGCGCAAGTCGTACGTGAATAGGGCTGGACGTAATTTACGTTCTCGTCGAAACGACGTACTTTGGAGCAATGCGCACACTGGGATATGTCCAGGACGGCTAATGCGCCGTTCGTTAAAAACGTCAATCACGTCGGGTCACGAGTCTATAACATAAAACACGCCCCCCTGTTTCTCATTTGAATTAGGCGCGCTTACGCCGGCCCATTTACGCTACGCCGCCGTAACTTAGGAGGCAAGCGCTTTGTGAATACAGCACTTGCCTCTCTGACTTACCGCGGCGTAGCGTATATGCGATACGCTACGCCGCCTCAAATTTAACCCCGTCTATCTGAATCTGGCTAATAGTCTTCATATTGTACAACGCGGGGCCTCTGTGTAAACTAAGGTAAATGGATATTTAATAGGTTTGAACAACCCGAATTACTAATTTTTACATGTTCTTCTTTCTGTGAATTTACTTAAAAACATTTCTGGGGATTTGTGATAAATGCAGTAGAAGGCTGCAATAAAACAGTTCAACATGTACTTAGGCTTAAGGAGTCTTAAAAAGGGAAAAATAACACCTTTTAATGGCTCATTAAAGGTCATGACACATATCTAAACAGTAAGAGGACATCAAAGAAATGTGCGTTTCTTGAGCAGCTTTTGTGAGCATGGTTATTGCATAATTAGAATTTATTTGCTAGTCCTTAAAAAAAATGTATCTCTGTTTTGTTTGCTTTAATCATCCTCCCGGCATAAAACTGGAGGGGGGAGGGGTGCATCCAAGGAAAACGTGTTTAAAAACAATCAACTGTATGTGTTCCGCTTCGTAATCCCAGATGTGCTAGTACAGTTTAAAAAAAAAAAAAAAAAAAAATTGGAAAAAATAAAATAAAAATGTCCCTCGGTTTAGGTGGCGATCTGCGATTTTTTTGTAGACCTGCGATATTGCAGCGGACACATCGGACACTTTTGACACAATTTTGGGACCATTCACATTTATACAGCGAACACTGCTATAGTAATGCACTAATTACTGTATAAATGTGACTGGCCGTGAAGGGGTTAACACTAGGGGGTGAGGAAGGGGTTAAATGTGAATCCTGGGTGTGTTTTAACTGTGTGGGGGGAGGGGGGTGAATGGGGGAGGTGACCGATGCTGTGTCTCTATGTACAAGGGACACAGATCAGTCTCCTCTCTCCCTGACAGCACGTGGAGCTCTGTGTTTACACGCAGAGCTCCACGTCCCTGCTGTCACTGCCGATCGTGGGTACCTGGCGGACATCACGGCCGCCAGGCACACGCATCGGCTTCCCAGCGATGCGCCGGGCACGTTGTTTCCCCGCTGCGCGCCCCCAGCGGCGCGCACGGGGAATGACAACAAGAGGACGTCCAAAGATGTCCACTCGGCACTTGAGAGCATCCATAGCGCGGATCCCAAGTGGTAAATAGACATGTGCATTTGTTTAAATGCATTTTCGTCCAAATTTCAGGTATTTTCGTTTTAACAAACCAACATGCAGAATCTGAAGTATCGAAAATAAAGCATTTTTTTTATGTTGATTCTTGTTGATACAACAGTTAGATATAGATAGAATACTCGACATGATGCTGACAACACTGATCTGTGTCCAAGGAACCTGCGGTCGAATGTGCCTAACCTAACTATTAGTCCAAGATTATTCTACATAGGAGAGGAAAGATTTGACATTATAGAGACCGTGTTGGGCTAGACCATTCGACATGAACGGCGAAGATTCGACGAAGCAGCGAAAAACATACAAACGTTGAATCTGTCATTGAAGGTTTATGGTGTCTGTCGAAAGTTCTAAGAAGATTTGACAAGCAGCTAAACTGTACGACGCCGCAATCGTACATTTCTGGTCAAATGCTCGGCCCATAGGCCAGTATTCGACAAATTCCGGGCGCCAGGTCGCCGTTGCGCCTAGAATTATCGACCTGGTGCCCACGGCAGAAGAGCTGGGGTGTCCTGTGAGCGTCGGCCGCGCATCCCCCCCACCCGCGATCTGGCCGTGCCGCAATGGCTGCCAATTGAGGCCGCGGCTTTGCAGCCTATGCTTCGAGGGGGCTGGAGTGAGGCGACCTGCCGGCCGGGATGGATAGAGGTCATGGAGCCGCCGTCAGCTGTGCGGGGTCGGGGATGATACAAGCAGAGAGCACAGATAGGCTGCAGGCGTTCCGCTTACGGCCACCTCTCGCCCCAGGGATTGGGGAATTCCTTTGAGGGGGCGGTGCCACCTACATCACTGCCCAAGGGGAGACACAGGAAAGGAGCTGGCTGGAGGCTGCAGAGTAAACACGGCAGACACGTGATCACACAGAGCGTGAACAGCAGGTTATGGTAAGAGAAGCCAAAAAGACTATAATTTAAAACCATAATTTATAGGATTGTTGCACTTATGGTTCACACTAGCACCACTGAGTTAGGGCACAGGCATATTGATATTGTTCACTTTGCAGCCACTGTGCCATCAAACGCAGCCACTGTGCCATGCTATCAAATGCAGCCACTGTGCCATGCCATCAATTTTTATATTGCTTTGTCGTTAAAAAAAAAAAAAAAAACACCTGGCTCCCAACTTTTTTAGCTGGCTCCTAGATTCCAAGCACATTTGTCAAGCCCTGCCATAGGCTATAGAAGAATTAGAATGCTGGTTGACTAGTAATAATAATTTATAAAATATAAATTACTTCTAGTGTCATACAACATTAGAATTCTTCTATAGCTTGTAGGCGGAACATTCGACCGGACATGTACGATTGCAGCATCGTACAGGTTAGCTTCTCCGTCGAATCTTCTTCGAACATTCGACAGACACCATAAGCCTTCAAATGACAGATTCGACCTTAATTCGGATTTTCGCACAAATGCATTTAATCAAACAAAATAAATAAAAAATTTCAGGAGTAACTAAATAAATGTATTTTTTCGGACGAAAACTAAAATTCCGAAACGAAATATTTCAGTGTGCACAGGTCTAGTGCTTAACCACTTGAGGACCGCCGCATAATGATATACGTTATACAAAATGGCACGGCTGGGCACAAGGGCGTACAAGTACGTCCCCTTTAAGAGCCCGGCCATGGTCCTCTTCTCAATGACCGTCCCCGCGGCAACAGCGGACCCGATTGCCGCCGGTGTCCAGCGATCGGGTCACAGAGAGGAAGCACGGGGAGAGGTAAGTGTCAACAAACCTCTCCCCGTGCTTCCTAGTGTGGCTGTCACTGATCGTCTGTTCCCTGTTTTGGGGGGACGATCCCCCCCCCCCAAAAAAAAAATTTTTTTTATTTAATTTATAAAAAGGACCGATCAGGTCGGAGCCACTGTGCTAAAAATACTAGAATTTATGTTCTTATTGCAATGTAAATAAATTGTTGCTATACCTACGAATCCAATCATGTACATGTTGAGATGTTACATCATGTTAAATGGTTTCTTTGCTGGCGCCATCTGGTGGTGAGCCGTTGGTATTACAAGTTATTACCACCAGATGTGTGAGCTGGCGCCATCAGGTGGTGGCCGTTGGTATTACAAGTTAAGCATTACAAGTTAAACAGCAATTCTAATGTCATTTTTCACTATTTTCACTGCCATCTTCTTCCCTCTAATTAGAACCCCCAAACATTATATATATTTTTTATCCTAACACCCTAGAGAATAAAATGGCGATCGTTGCAATACTTTGTCACGCCGTATTTGCGCAGCGGTCTTACAAGCGCACTTTGGGAAAAAATTACACTTTTTTTAATTAAAAAATAAGGACAACAGTAAAGTTATCCCCATTTTTTTTTTAAATTATGAAAGATAATGTTCCGCCGAGTAAATTCATACCCAACATGTCACGCTTCAAAATTGCATCCGCTCGTGGAATGCCGACAAACTTTTACCCTTTAAAATCTTCATAAGCGACGTTTAAAAAAATCTACAGGTTGCATGTTTTGAGTTACAGAGGAGGTCTAGGGCTAGAATTATTGCTCTCACTCTACCAATCGTGGCGATACCTCACGTGTGGTTTGAACACCGTTTACATATGCGGGCGCTGCTCACGTATGTGTTCGCTTCTGCGCGCAAGCTCGTCGGGACGGGGTGCGTTTTCTGGCTCCTAACTTTTTTAGCTGGCTCCTAGATTCCAAGCAAATTTGTCAAACCCTGGCTTAGGGAGAGCCTTGCCTACGACCGGGGACAAGCCTGGTGCACCGGGGCCAGAAACAACCCAGGAGGAAACCGGCCCTCCCACCGTCCTCTAATGCCACGTACACACGATTGAACTTTTCCTGATGAAAATTCCTATGTGAGCTTTTGGTCGGAAATTCCGACCGTATGTAGGCCCCATCAGACTTTTTCAAAAATTGAGAGCTGGCTCTCAATTTTTCCAAACGGCAAAAGTTCTTGTCGGAAATTTCGATTGTCTGTATGCAATTCCGACACGCAAAAAAACATGCATGCCTGGAATCAATTTGACGCATGCTCGGAATGATTGAACTTAATTTTTCTCGGCTCGTTGTAGTGTTGTATGTCAGTGCGTTCTTGACGGTCTGAATTTTGTTTGACCGTGTGTATGCAACACAAGTTTGAGACAAAATTCCGGATGAAAAAAAAAATCCACTCGATCGTGTGTACGCAGCATTATTATAGTTAAAACCAAGGGCCGCTCTATACAACATAATTATTTTTATAGTTATTGAAAATAATTAAATATGGCCAGAAAAGAAACTCAGAAAAAACTGCAGTGTTCCCCCACATTTGTGCTTAGGGGAGAAATGACCTCATATACTGGTGACAAGTGTAGAGCCCAATTACATTAGTGGTCAGCACCTTTACATTGGTGAGGTTACAGGAGAGGTTACTACGTTGCAGATAAAGGAGCTGTGTGTTAGTGGGCGTCCTGACTCTCCGGTAGTCCAAGGGAGGGGGGCGAGCATGACACTCCACACCAGGGAGAAAGCCTCGCATTACTGTGTGGAGTTACAGACAGAAGAACAGGAAGTGAGGATTTCTCAGAAGAAATAAGGACATTTAAAAGCAAAATGGAAGGATGAGGTAAGTGAAGGAGAACTGCTCTGAGGTAAGGGAAGCCATAAAAAAATAAATGTACCTTTACAACCCTTTTTAACATGGGAGTTCTTTGCCCCACCTACTCCTGGAATATTACAGTTGTTTTGATTGTATAGTGAGCAGCACATACATAGTCAGTATATAATTAGAAAAAAAACATTAAGCAAAAAAGGGGCTTTTAAAGCCGAAGACATACAGTCTCTTCTGCTATTACCTATGAGACTTAGACACCCCCCCCTGTTTAGCTCTGGCCTAAGAGAACTTTTCAAATAGTTACAAGTGTGAAGGCCAATGGTGGCTTAAAGTGGAGGTTCACCCAAAAACTTTTTTTTTTACCCTTAGATTGAGGCTCATTTTGTGAAGGGGAATCGGGTGTTTTTTTTTTACAATCAAAGCCGTACTTACCGTTTTAGAGAGCGATCTCCTCCGCCGCTTCTGGGTATGGGCTGCGGGACTGGGCGTTCCTATTTGATTGACAGTCTTCCAAAAGGGCTTCCGACGGTCGCATACATCGCGTCACGATTTTCCGAAAGTAGCCGAACGTCGGTGCGCAGGCGCAGTATAGAGCCGTTCGGCTTCTTTCGGCTACTCGTGACACGATGTATGCGACCGTCGGAAGCCTGTCAATCAAATAAGAATGCCCAGTCCCGAAGACCATACCCGGAAGCGACAGAGAAGATCTATCTCTAAAACGGTAAGTACTGCTTCGTTTTTAAAAAAAAAAACACCCAATTCCCCTAGACAAAACGAGCATCAATCTAATGTTAAAAAAAAAAATTCGGGTGAACTCCCGCTTTAATAATTTTCTTACTACTGTACGAGTTGTCTTCAAAGAAGACCAACTTAAAAAAGTTGGTGTTCGCATAATCCTGGCCTATGTGATTGTAAGCAAAGAGGAAAAAAACGTTTTTGACATTGTTCTGTCTCCTGGAATTATTAGTTTCTTCCCATCTGGTGCAGGTCATATGACCAAATGCCACAGTACTGATCATGTGACCTTCACAGAGGCTTGGTGATGTGAGGTTTAACCACTTAAGGACCTTGGCTGTTTTTCAGATTTGGCGTTTACAAGACTAAAACAGTTTTTTTGCTAAAAAATTACTTAAAACCCCCAAACATTATATATTTTTTTCTAACACCCTAGAGAATGAAATGGCGGTCATTGCAATACTTTTTGTCACACCGCATTTGCGCAGCGGTCTTACAAGCGCACTTTTTTTAGGAAAAAAATAAACTTTAAAAAAAAAAAAAAAAAAAACACAACAGTAAAGTTAGCCCAATTTTTTTATATATTGTGAAAGATAATGTTACGCTGAGTAAAATGATACCCAACA
>NC_053496.1:158665747-158723247 GCF_905171775.1 Rana temporaria | reverse complement strand
CCTGCAAGTCAATGAGGAAGAGAGAAGAGGACAGCCCCTTGAAGGAGGAGCGGGAGGGGTCGGAGAGGTATGTGAGGGGGAAGAGAGGAGAAAGTGACATGGCCCTACAAGGAGGGAAGAACCGGGGCCGGGGGAGGACTGAGGGGAGGAGGGGTCATTGTCACACACACAGCACTGTATATTATCCGAGCAGTCAGTCCTAGGGACAGTATGAGGAAGGAGGCGCGGGAACACAGCTCTGTGAGGTGATTGTAGGGAGAGGTCACGTGACAGGTCTGGGGTTCTGATTGGTCATCTCTAGGGCCCCATTCACACCTTCAGGTCGCGCTAACGCAACTTCTGTTGCGCTTTTTTTGGCCTGTTTTTCATACCACAGCTTAGAGAAGTTCATTAAAGTGGAGGTTCACCCCAAAAAACAAGTATATAACATTACATTCTGTATACCTCAAACATGTACAGTATGCTGTTTGTTTGTTTTTTGGGGGTGTACATACAGTATTATCGCTATTTTTCACCTGGCTTCCGGGTACTAGCTCCTATGCAGTGGCGCAATGTCCTCTGGCACATCACGAGTTTCCGTAACTAGCCGAACTGCGAGTCAGCTCTATACGGCGCCTGCGCAGTCAGCTCTACATGGCTCCTAGTCGGTGCGCATAGAGTTGACGCATAGAGCGGACGATAATACCGTTTGTACACCTCCAAAAATAAAACAAACAGCATACTGTACATGTATGAGGTATACAGAATGTAATGTTATATACTTGTTTTTTGGGTGGGCCGGAAAATGCACGGCAAACGCAGCATATAACGCCGCCGTACGCACAACAAACGCAGCGTGTAGCTCCACCATATGCACAACAAACACAGCGTGTAACTCCGTCACATGTACAACAAATGCAGCGTGCAACTCCGCCATATGCACAACAAACGCTGCGTGTAACTCCGCCATATGCACAACAAATGCTGCGTGTAACTCCGTCACATGTACAACAAATGCAGCGTGCAACTCCGTCACATGCACAACAAACGCTGCGTGTAACTCCGCCATATGCACAACAAATGCTGCGTGTAACTCCGTCACATGTACAACAAATGCAGCGTGCAACTCCGTCACATGCACAACAAACGCAGCTTCTAACTCCGCCATATGTACAACAAACGCTGCGTGTAACTCCGCCATATGCACAACAAACGCAGCGTGCAACTCTGTCACATGCACAACAAACGCAGCGTTTAACTCCGCCATATGCACAACAAACGCAGCGTGTAACTCCGCCATATGCACAACAAACGCTGCGTGTAACTCCGCCATATGCACAACAAACGCAGCGTGTAACTCCGCCATATGCACAACAAACGCTGCGTGTAACTCCGCCATATGCACAACAAACGCTGCGTGTAACTCCGTCACATGCACAACAAACGCAGCGTGTAACTCCGCCATATGCACAACAAACGCTGCGTGTAACTCCGCCATATGCACAACAAACGCAGCGTGTAACTCCGCCATATGCACAACAAACGCTGCGTGTAACTCCGTCACATGCACAACAAACACAGCGTGTAACTCCGTCACATGCAGAACAAACGCAGCGTGCAACTCCGTCACATGCACAACAAACGCAGTGCAACTCCGCCATATGCACAACAAACGCAGCGTGTAACTCCGTCATATGCACAACAAACGCAGCGTGTAACTCCGTCACATGCACAACAAATGCTGCGTGTAACTCCGCCATATACACAACAAACGCTGCGTGTAATTCCGTCACATGCACAACAAACGCAGCGTGTAACTCCGCCATATGCACAACAAACGCTGCGTGTAACTCCGCCATACGCAGACAAATGCAGTGTGTAACTCCGCCATACGCAGACAAATGCAGCGTGTAACTCCGCCATACGCAGCGCGTAAATCCGCCATATGCACAACAAACGCAGCACATAACTCCCCTGTATGCAAGACAAATGCATTGTGTAACTCCGCCATATGCAAGACAAATGCATTGTGTAACTCCGCCATATGCAGGACAAACAGGACGGTAAAACTAGAAGGTTTTCAGCAGGACCAGTGCGCGGTGAAACACGTAATGATGTTGTGTGTGGGTCCTCTCTGTGTCCATTTGAGAGTCTATGTTAGAAAGAGCCCCCATCAGTGCCCATCAGCTCAGCCTCACCAGTGCCACTCATTGTATCCTCACCAGTACCTATCAGCGCATCCTCACCAATGCCCATCAATGTAGCCTCACTAGTGCCCAACTATGCAGCCTCACCTGTGCCCATAAGCTCAGCCTGACCAGTGCCCAATCAGCACAGCCTGATCAGTACCCATCAGCATAGCCTGATCAGTGCCCATCAATGCAGCCTCACCTGTGCCCGTCAATGTAGCCTAACCTGTGCCCGTCAGCGTAACCTGACCAGTGCCCATCAATGCAGCCTCACCTGTGCCCATCAGTGCAGCCTGATCATTGCCCATCAATGCTTCACCAGAGCCTATCAGAGAGAGGAGAGGAAGAGGAGAGCCGGCCAGATCATCACACAGAGCTGATCTCGCCTGAGATCGAGGTTAGTTTTCGACCGCAGTGACAAAAATTTGAAAGAAGCGACATGCTTGAAAAGCGTTCCCAGCACATTCCCAGTGGTGTCAGACATCCGCTCCATTTGGGCTCCAGCTTCCATCCCTGGCCGTGTTGTCTTCCCTGCAGCAGCGGCTTCAACATGGAATTCCACTGCAGCTCCGGGCTTCGGAGGCAGCAGCTTTGACTTTTGCTCCTCTTTTGTGAGTGCGTTTTTAACCATTAATAAATACTGTTCACTTTGTGCATTACACTATGGAGGTTACGCTTGTCTTTCCCTTTTGTTTTAGGCCTGAATCACACTAGTGCGGTGCGAATGTCAGCTCTCTTATCTCTGCAGAGAGATAAGAGAAGTGTTCAGCAGATTAGCAACGTTTTATATGCGAATTTGGAGACCTGGGAGAAGTTCCAGGTGAGAGGAGAGTGGGGGAGAAGTGTATTGAGCTGAATGAGAGAAATTCCTGAAGAGAACTGAACACATCTGCGAATTAGTTGCGTACCCATAGAAGATAATGGGACTGAATTCGCACCTGAGCCGCACCGCAAGACATAAAAACCGCACACGGTTTGGAGGCAATGCGCAGTGCGGATGCATCGCACATATGTGAACCAGCCTCATTGAAAACAATGTATTTTGAAATGTCCTGCGAATTAGATGCAGTTTAAGCCGCACTCAATTCGCATAGGTGTGAACCTGGCCTTAAAAGCAAACTAATGGCAGGAATACGGGGTAAGAAAAATTTACGAAAAATGTTGTTTACCGAATGATCGACCGATTTTTCTCTTCGTTGATGACCAGAGTGATATTGATATTGTGAACAAAAAATACTGGTTGAACAACACGGAAACATGTTGCCGTATCACATGTGAAAATTTTATTTTCTATGCAGCGGTATGAAGGTTGTCTGAAAAAAATCTATCAAGCGATAAAACGCACGAGTGGAAATTGAAGGTGACCCGAATGTTTATCACCTCATCCTCAGGTAGTCTGTAGTCATCTCGATTATTATCCTTTAATTTCCCTAATTACCGTAGCTTGATATGTGAATATTGGTCCCGTTTCTGCAGCCACTGTTTGGTCCAAATTCTTCTTGGGCCAGATTCACAAAGAGATACGACGGTGTATCTACAGATACACCATCGTATCTCTGACGTAAACTGGTCCTATCTATGCGCCTGATTCATAGAATCAGATACGCATAGATAGGGCTAAGATCCGACAGTGTTACAATGTGTTACACTGTCGGATCTTTTTTTCAATTTAAAAATGGCGCCGGGGGCGTTCCCGCTGATTTACGATAAATAATATGTAAATCAGCGAGATACGCAAATTCACGAACGTACGCGGACCCGTCGCAGTGTTCTTACGTCGTTTCCGTAGCGGTTTTCCGTCGTATACTTACCCCTTCTTTTATCAGGCGCAGCCAATGTTAAGCATAGCCGACGTTCCCGCGTCGAATTTAAATTTTTTAACGTCGTTTGCGTAAGTCGTTCTCGAATACGGACGGACGTCGTTTACGTAAGCGTCGCAACCACTGACGTCCTAGCGACGTCAGTGGGAGCAATGCACGCCGGGAAATTTCGCGGACGGCGCCTGCGCATTTAAATCGGCGCCTGATTTAAATAGTACACTCCCCTAGCCGCGGATTTTGAATTCCGCCGGGGGAGTTAGGATCCGCCGTCGCAAGTTTGGAGGTAAGTTGTTTGTGAATTAGCCACTTGCCTCCTAAACTTGCGGGAGCGGATCTTAATTCACGTAGAACGAGCGGATCTATAGATCCGCTGCGCTACGTGAATCTGGCCCCTTGTGTGTGTCGTTTTCTTTTGTCGATATGTTTGGATAGCTAAAACCCCCACGTGTAATGATGGCAATTTTTTAACTCTGAAGCCGCGTACACACGACCGTTTTTCATGACGTGAATGACTAGTGTGTAGGCTCCAGAGCATTTTTCATGACGTGAAAAATGGGCATTAAAAATTTAGAATATGCTCTATTTTTCATGACGTGAAAAATGGGCATTAAAAATTTAGAATATGCTCTATTTTTCACGTTGTCGTTTTTCACATCGTGAAAAATGGTCATGTGTAGGCTTTAACGACGTGAAAAAAAACATGCATGCTCAGAAGCAAGTTATGAGACGGTAGCGCTCGTTCTGGTAAAACTACCGTTCGTAATGGAGATAGCACATTCATCACGCTGTAACAGACTGAAAAGCACGAAGACTGAAAAGCGCAAATCGTCTCTCACCATCCTGTTTAGAGATGATCGCCGTGCGACGGATGGGAAGCATAGAGATGACTGGTGACCAGATTGTCAGTTAAAGCGACGCAGTGCCAAAAGCTGAAATTTCGCCTGGGCAGGAAGGGGGTATATGTGCCCAGTAAGTAAGTGGTTTATTGTCCCTTCATGAAGAAACAAAGAACGTACGTACATCCTTCCTCTTCAGAGTCTGCAAAGTATCTAATATCTCTGATTAACGGGTTCCAATGCCAGTCCCTGTAACAATGTTTTTTTTGTTGCCTTCCTCTGGACCAACTGTGGGTATAGAATTGGGTATATGGGATTGTACGATGTTTTTTATTTGATTTAAAAAAAAATTATGATTGAACTGGATGGACTTTTTTTCAACCTGACTAACTACGTAACTATCTAACAAAGTGCATTGAGGCCGGGGTCACACTGGTACGACAAACGCTCCACCATTGGGAGCTCATGTCGCATGACGTATGAAAATCAATGTTTCCCTATGGGAGCCGTCTTAACTGGTCAGACACAAGTCGGTCCGACTTTAACCACTTGCCGACCGCTATACGACTATATACGGCGGCACTTTAAAGATGGATATCTCGGTAACGGCAGCAGCTGCTGCCACAACCGAGGTATCCATCTTTAGTGTGAGCGATCCTGTAAAACAGGGATATTCAATTAGCGGACCTCCTGCTGTTGCAGAACTACAAGTCCCATGAGGCATAGCAAGACTCTGACAGCCACAAGCATGACACCCAGAGACAGAGGCATGATGGGACTTGTAGTTTTGCAACAGCTGGAGGTCCGCTAATTGCATATCCCCGCTGTAAAAGATAACGGTGGTCTCCGCGGCGGATTCGCCGCGAGATCACCGTTATCGGCGGCGGCCCCCCCTCCCGCCGCTCTCCCGTGCCCTCCGCCGCTTACCGGTGCCGTCAGTAGCGGCGGAGGTGATCGGGTGCTTCAGCCTGCTCTGTGGGAATACGAGTGAGGGCAAGATGGCCCCCACCTGTCCCCATAGCATTGCTGGGCGGAAGTGATGTTAAAACGTCAGTCCCGCCCAGCGTCTTAAAGAGACATTTTTTTGTTGTCATTTTTTCAAACGACAAAATTTACATTTTTTTTTTTTTTTTGCTTTTAAGTCTAAATATGAGATCTGAGGTCTTTTTGACCCCAGATCTCATATTTAAGAGGACCTGTCATGCTTTTTTCTATTACAAGGGATGTTTACATTCCTTGTAATAGGAATAAAAGTGATAATTTTTTTTTTCCAGTGTAAAAAAATAATAAAATAAATAAAAATAAATAATAAAAAAAAAATGTTTTAAAGCGCCCTGTCCCGACAAGCTCGCGCGCAGAAGCCAACGCATACGTGAGTAGCGCCCGCATATGAAAACGGTGTTGAAACCACACAAGTGATGTATCGCCGCGATCGTTAGAGCGAGAGCAATAATTCTAGCCCTAGACCTACTCTGTAGCTCAAAAAATGCAACCTATAGAATTTTTTAAAAGTCGCCTATCAAGATTTTTAAGGGTAAAAGTTTGACGCCATGCCACGAGGGGCCGCAATTTTTAAGCGTGACATGTTGGGTATCATTTTACTCGGCGTAACATTATCTTTCACAATATTTTAAAAAATTGGGCCAAATTTATTGCTGTCTTATTTTTTAATTAAAAAAATTGAATTTTTTCCAAAAAAAGTGCGCTTGTAAGACCGCTGCGCAAATATGGTGCGACAAAAAGTATTGCAATGATCGCCATTTTATTCTCTAGGGTGTTAGAAAAAAATATATATAATGTTTGGGGGTTTTAAGTAATTTTTTAGCAAAAAAAAAATGTTTTAGGTCTTGTAAACACCAAATCTGAAAAACACCCAAAGTGGAGAAGTGGTTAAAAAAAGTTCCTGCACTACTTTGGTCCGACTTTGATCCTACTTCAGCCCATTAAATATCATTGAAGTCGGATCAAAGTAGGAGCCTTGTCATAACCATCCGACTTTTGACATCCGACATGCGATTACAGCAGCAGTAAAAGGAATTTATCTCACACTGGGATTGTTTTGATTGGTCAAAGGACAAGTCAGACTATCACAAAGTCGGATCAAAGTAGTATCCTGTTCATGAAAGTCGGTTGGATGTGGGATCAATGTAGGATCGATGTCGCAGAGCAAGGTAGGTTGAAAGTCGTATCACTGTGGTGTAGTATCAGTGTGAACCCAGCCTAAACGCTCGTTCTGGGCAGAAGGGCGTGGCTACAAGGTCACAAGCACACTGGATCACTTCCACTTGTATGGTGAGAGGGCAACACTATGTACAAAATTGATTGTTAGTCAAAAGTTTTTTTTCGATTGGTTAACCACTTCGTTACCGGGCCTATTTTGGCACTTTTCTCCTTTATGTAAAAATCTAAATTTTTTTGCTAGAAAATTAATCAGAACCCCCAAACATTATATATTTTTTTTTAGCAGACACCCTAGGGAATAAAATGGCGGTCATTGCAACTTTTTTTCTCGCACGGTATTTGCGCAATAATTTTTCAAACGCCTGAATTAAAAAATAACAAAACAGTAAAGTTAGCCCAATTTTTTTTTATAATGTGAAAGACGATGTTACACCGAGTAAATAGATACCTAACATGTCACGCTTTAAAATTGCGCACACTCATGGAATGGCGCCAAACTTCGGTACTTAAAAATCTCCATAGGCGACGCTTTAATTTTTTTTACAGGTTACTATTTTTGAGTTACAGAGGAGATCTAGTGCTAGAATTGTTACGCACGCGATGATACCTCACATGTGGGGTTTGAACGGTGTTTACATATGTGGGCGGGACTTGCATGCGCGTTCGCTTCTGCACGCGAGCGACCCGGACGGGCGTTTTTAAAAAAAAAATGTAATATTTTTTTTTTTTTTTTTACATTTTTTTTTTGATCACTTTTATTCCTATTACAAGGAATGTAAACATCCCTTGTAATAGGAATCACTGTGACAGGTCCTCTTTATGGAGAGATATGGGGTCAATAAGACCCCACATCTCTCCTACAGGCTTACAAGCATGAGATGGATGAAAAAAAAATCACGATTACATGCCGACAGCCGCGATAGCGGCTTTGTTTACTTTTGGGTACCGGGCGTGACGTCATAACGTCACGCCCAATCCTCCGACGGTCATAGAGATGACTGTGACCGTCTGGTCACCAGTCATCTCTATGCTTCACCAACGAGCGCCGGCCGATTCGCTCTCCGGGCCCCCGATGGCACGGGAGAGCCCGGAGAAGCACCGGATGGCGGCGGGAGGGGGGGGGATGTCCCCTCCCGCTGCCTAGAAGAACGATCGAGTGGCGGAACCGCCGCTTTGATCATTCTTCTGGTGCGCAGAATCGCCGGCTGAAGACGGCGATATCTAAATGATGCCTGTGGCTGCAGGCATTATCCAGATATCACCGCACAAAGCCGAGGACGTCCTAGGGTCTGAAGTGGTTAATATAGGTTTCAATTTCGACCAACAAATTTAAATTGAGGTAGTTGCGCGCTAATATGGTATGAAATGTGAAACTTAGAAAAACATATAATAGTGATAACTTTTTACTGCAACTGTCACTAATGTGCTCCCACAGAAGTCACTAAAAAAACAATATAGGTGTGACAGCGCTGTAAAAGTGAAATAAACAATTATGGTGATAAACGAATCCACGTTGTGAAAAAAAAAAACGAAACAAAAACAAGCTTGTGTGATGTCTTCAGACAAGTGCTCCCACCACCTCCTCATGCAATGTTCGCTCGCCTCCTTTAAACGACCCTGCAAGGGGTCAAACACGCCTTGTACCCTGTGCAAACATTCCCTCCCAGGGATCGTCAGAGAATCTTGGTGGCTCAAAGGATGAAAATATTCAAAAGCAGGTAATTATTCCTTCTACTGTGCTGCTTCAAACTTTAAATCCACAATGACTACCGGTAAGTTCAGCAACATATGAACATTTTTGACCAACAAACACTGTTGAATTAAATCGATTTTGTAGTTATGTATTCCTGCCATAAATCTTTTGAACGACAAACGAATGTTCAGAAATTTTCATTAAATCTTCTATCCATTTATGGCAGTCACTGTCAACTTGCAAGGTAATGGGGGCCTCAAATGCAGCCTTTATTTTCTCCCTGCTGCATATATTCATTACATGTAATGCTACAGAAATATACCACAGACTGAAAACTTAGGCCCTGTACACACGATCCGTCCAAACTGATAAAAACGGACTGAAGTTCAGTTTCATCGGTTCACCGATGAAGCTGACTGATGGTCTGATGTGCCTACACACCATCAGTTCAAAAACCGATCGAGTCCAACGCGGTGACGAAAAACACAACGACGTGCTGAAAAAATTCCAAGCATGCGTCGACTTGATTCTGAGCATGCCCAGGTTTGGAACCGATGCTTTTGCGTACTAACCATCGGTTTTGACCTATCGGTTATCAGTCCAATTTTAAAGCAAGTTCTAAATTTCTGGACCGAAGGATAACAGACTGATGGGGCCCAAACATGGTCGGTTTGGACCGATGAAACTGAACTTGAGTCCGTTTTCATCAGTTTGAACTGATCGTGTGTACAGGGTCTTAGGCCTCGTACACACGATAGGATCACCAGTCTGAAGGACCGTTTTCATCAGTCCAAACCGATCGTGTGTAGGCCCCATAGGTTATTTAACCCTTGGTCAAAAAAATGAGAACTTGCTTTAAAATTGAACCGATGGACGCCTAACCGATAGGTCAAAACCGATCGTTAGTATGCAAAAGCATCAGTTAAAAACCTGCGCATGCTCAGAATCAAGTCAAAGCATGCTTGGAAGCATTGAACTTCGTTTTTTTCAGCACCTCGTTGTGTTTTACGTCAACGCGTTCTGACACGATCGGTTAATTAACCGATTGTGTGTAGGCGCGACGGACCATCAGTCAGCTTCATCGGTTAACCGATGACAACGGTCCTTCAGACCGTTCTCATCGGATGGACTGATGGTGTGTACAAGGCTTTAGGCTGGCCATACATTCCACGGGTGGTAGGAAGGGAAATTTTTCAGTGTTTTGAGGGTGGAATCCCTTTTACTGCACTATTGTATTCTGACAGTATTGCCATCACAATACAATGATCATTTCATTTTAATCCTGTGGTGATCGAACAAGAAAATACCCTGAACTGAAATAGATCAACTTCAGTGCAACCAGACTGCCCATATAGATGGATCAAAATTGGGGCAGTTCTTACTGAAGCAATTGAATTTTGATCTGTCTATGGCTAGGAACATATTTCATCATACCGCAAGACTTTACTACCATTAAGGGGCCTATTACAAATCAGTGCTCCCTCTACTGATTGCAGGAGCCCAAGGACCAGACTTCAAGCTCCAACATTTGGCCCCTAGGCACCAGGTATCTATGCATTAAGGTAAAATAAACTTCTGGGCGCAGCCCCCCCCCCCTTACACTTACCTGATCCCCATCTCGATTCAGCGATGTGCATGTGGGCAGTGGTTGTCCCTGGTCTCTCTCTCCTCATTGGCTCACACAGCAGTGAGAGTAACTGGCTTCTGCTGCTGTCAATCACAGCCAGTGAGCCAATGAGGAGAGAGCGGGGCCGAGCCGCTCTCTGTGTGTGAATGGACAATGTCCATTTACAGAAGTGCAGTTTAGGAGCGCGGCTGCTCGAGTGCACCCATAGAGGCTTGCTATCGGTAGGGGGAGGAGCCAGGACTGCCCTCATGGGACCCAATAAAAAGAATATCAGGGCTGCTCTGTGCAAAACCATTGTACAGAAGTAGGCAAGTATGACATGTTTGTATTTTTTTTTGTAATTACTACCCTTAGAATCTAGGTTCACATCTGTGCATTTGAGCAGGCACAGCAAGCACATTCATTCGAACAGATTGCTATACCTGTGGGAAACACAGGAAAAAAGAGCGTGCATGATAAATCGCTGCAGTTTAGTGTGCAGAAGCTGTCGGAGCAGTGTGAACAGGTCCTAAATGCTCTTTAACTGTTCACATCTGTACGCTGCATTTTTGAAAAGTCCTGCTTGCTGCATTTTCAGTGCGTTTTGTGAAAAACGCACTTTATTATAGTCAATGGTAGCACACCAAAACACATATACGTTTTCCACAGGTGACCAGGGAGGAAAGCATGTAAAACCCCTGCCGGCCCTTTAAGGGGTTTAGGATGCCTATATATATATATATATATATATATATATATATATCATTTATTTTTACAAAGATTTCAATTAAAGTGGAGTTCCACCCCAGAGCCTCCCCCCCCTGTTTTTGACAGGTACCTGTTCCACTTCCGTCTGACCTCGCCTCAGCGAGGTACATCAGAAGTTTTCCTTACCGCCGCTGGGCCATTCAGAAAGCGCATGCGCAGTAGGGAATCCTGTTTCCCTTACATGCTATGGCTATGAAAACATCGGCTGGGGTGCCTACATCGCTGGATTCCAGGACAGGTAAGTGTCCTAATATTAAAAGTTGGCAGCTACAGTCAGCTGGTGACTTTTAATTTTTCCATGGGGGGGGGGGATTTGAAATAAGATATTTCTAACACACATCATCGGCATACTTAGAGAATTGCACCCCAAAACACAATCACAGTGGTACAATGTCATACCATACTGACACTGCATCCGCTTTGGTGACAGTATAAATATATATACACCTTGAAATTTTCCACATTTTGTCATGTTACAACCAAAAATGTAAATGCATTTTATTGGGACTTTATGTGATGGACCATCCCAAAGTGGCGCATCATTGTGAAGTGGAAGGAAAATGCTAAATGGTTTTCAAGATTTTTATTGATATATAAATATCTGAAAAGTGTGGCGTGCATTTGTATTCAGCCCCCTTTACTCTGCTACCCCTAATTAAAATCTAGTGGAACCAATTGCATTCAAACAGAAGTCACCTAATTAGTAAATGGAGTCCACCTGTGTGTAATTTAATCTCAGTATAAATACAACTGTTCTGTGAAGCCCTCAGAGGTTTGTTAGAGAACCTTAGTGAACAAACAGCATCATGAAGGCCAAGGAATACACCAGACAGGTCAGGGATAAAGTTGTGGAGAAGTTTAAAGCAGGGTTATAAAAAAAAAAAAATCCAGGCTTTGAACATCTCACGGAGAACTGTTCAATCCATCATCCGAAAATGGAAAGAGTATGGCACAACTGTAAACCTACCAAGACATGACCGTCCTCCTAAACTGACCGGCTGGGCAAGAAGAGCATTAATCAGAGAAGCAGCCGAGAGGCCCATGGTAATTCTGGAGAAGCTGCAGAGATCCACAGCTCAGGTGGGAGAATCTGTCCACAGGACAACTATTATGCTGCGTACTCACGATGAGAATTCCATCGGAATTTGCGACAGCAAAAATTTGAGAGCTGGTTCTCAAATTTTCCAATGGGAAAAGTTGTCGGAAATTCCGATCGTCTGTATGCAAAAAAAAACATGTATTCTCCGAAATCAATTCGACGCATGCTCTAAATCATTGAACTTAATTTTTCTCGGCTCGTTGTAGTGTTGTAAGCAACTGCGTTCTTGACGGTCGGAATTTCAGACAACATTTGTGTAACTGTGTGTATGCAACACAAGTTTGAGCCGAAATTCAGTCGATAAAAAATCCATGGTTTTCTTTTCTTTCTCCGATTGTGTGTATGCGGCATTAGTCGTACACGTCACAAATCTGGCCTTTATTGAAGAGTGCCAAGAAGAAAGCCATAAGAAGTCCCGTTTGCAGTTTGCGAGAAACCATGTGGGGGACACAGTAAACACGTGTAATGCCTCGTACACACGATCAGTTTTCCAGACGGGAAAACTGTGAGGAGAGCTTTTGGCCGGGAATCCCAGCCGTGTGTATGCTCCTCGCAGTTTTTCAGACGGAAAACTGCCTAAAAGATGCCGGATAAAAAAACAGAACCAGGAAAACCGGCGGACTTTTGCCCGGCGGTTTTTGGCAGTTTTTCTATGGGAAAAACTGTGGTGGAGCATACACACGGCCAGGATTACCGGCCAAAGCTCCATCGCAGTCTTCCTGTCGAGTGTGTAGGGGAAAGACTGAAGCGAGCAGGTTCTCAGCTTTCCCCTCGGGATTTCCGACGGGAACTTTTCCCGTCAGAAATCCAGCACGTGTGTACGGAGCATTAGAAGATGCTCTGGTCAGATGAGACCAAAATTTTACTTTTTGGCCTAAAAGCAAAACGCTATGTGTGGCGGAAAACGAACCCTGAACACACTAACCCCAACTACCAAAGCATTACAAATTATTACTTGCTCACTTACGCCTATCATTTGGGAACTGCATCGCAGGTGCTGCCTGTATTCTTCTCTGGAAGGCCAAAAGTGTGTCTTTTTGTAAGCCTCTTGAAGCTGGATTCCATCTTTGAGGGGATGGGGACGGTCCATGGAGGCTTTTGGATCACTCAATTTCTTGTAAATCTCTGGCTATGGGACTGTTTGGTATATTTACCGCCAGAAAATTGAATTCGGAAACAGTCCTATAGCCAGAGATTTAAAAGAGATTGAGTGATCCAAAAGCGGACCATTCCCATCCCCTCAAAGGTGGAATCCAGCTTCAAGAGGCTTACAAAAAGCCACACTATTGGCCTTCCAGAGAAGAAGACAGGCAGCACCTGCGATGCATTTCCCAAATGATAGCCGTAAGTGAGCGAGTAATAATTCGTAATGCTTTAGTAGTTCTGACAGAGTAACAATTGATTAGGTTTTTGTTTCACTCAGCTAGTTACCTTAACCGCTTCAGCCCCAGACCATTTTGGTGGTCAAAGACCAGGCCACTTATTGCGATTCGGCACTGCGTCGCATTAACTGACAATTGTGCGGCCATGCAACGTGGCTCCCAAACAAAATTGATGTCCCTTTTTTCCCACAAATAGAGCTTTCTTTTGGTGGTATTCGATCACCTCTGCGATTTTTATTTCTTGCGCCATAAAAAAAAAATGTACATTTTTTAAAAAAAATGCTATATTTTTTACTTTTTGCTATAATAAATATCCCCAAAAAATATATATTTTTCCTCAGTTTAGTCTTATATGTATTCTTCTACATATTTTTGTTAAAAAAAAATCGCAATAAACGTTTATTGATTGGTTTACGCAAAAGTTATAGCTTCTACTAAATAGGGCATTTTTATTATGGCATTTTTATTAATAATTATTTTTTTACTAGTTATGGCGGCGATCAGCGATTTTGATCGTGACTGCGATATTATGGCAGACTCATCAGACACTTTTGACACCATTTTGGGACCATTTTCATTTTTGCAGCGATCAGTTCTATAAAAATGCACTGATTACTGTAAAAATGACACTGGCAGTGTAGGGGTTGTAAAGGTAAATGTTTTTTCACCTTAATGCATCCTATGCATTAAGGTGAAAAAACATCCGACGGTACCGCCCCCCCGAACCCCCGTTTTACTTACCTCACCCCTCGAAAGTTCCGCGTGGGTCCCCGTGATCCTCTTTGGTTCCCAGCCTGGCCGTTGATTGGCTAGGCTGGACGGATTGATAGCAGTGCAGCCATTGGCTGGCGCTGCTGTCAATCACATCCGATGACGCGCCAGGGGGCGGGGCTGAGTGATGCCCACCGCCGTATCACGAGAGCGCGCCCGCAAAAGCTTTTCACCATGCAAGCTCGCTCGCATGAAGGTGGAAAGCTCTTGCGAGGAGGAGCTGAGACAGCCGCCGAGGGACCCCAGAAGACAGGGTTCGGGGACACTCTGTGCAAAGTGAGCCACACAGTGGAGGTAAGTATAACATATTTGTTATTTTATTTTTTTAACTTTAGTGTTCCTTTTGGTGTTCCCTAGGGAGTGATTCTTACTGTTAGGGGGCGTGGCTACATGTGACATGTCACTGATAACCGTTCCCGATCACTTTTTTACAAAGGCATTCCCCTGCTCTGCCCTTGCCGACCGCAATCGCGGGCCTCCCCGTAACATCGAGTTCTCGGGACCCGCGGGCACGCGCCCGGTGGGCAGGAAATTTAAAAGGACGTAATTGTACGCCAATCTGCCTACCCGTGCTATGTTGTCGAAGTACATAGTCTTGCGTCGATTGGCAAATGGTTAATCACGTGTTTACACTCATGGCATTTTTTTCAATGCATTCAGTATAATGAGAAAGGCATATATTACACACACACTTTATAATAAATGAAAAATTCCTTTTTGCCAGTCTGGCAAGATTCTGGTAGATTCTTGTATATCATGACATGTCACAATTCAACATTTTTTGATGTATCTTTTTAGAATAAAAAGCCCCCTGAAGAAGACCATGACCATATGGGTCAAAACACGTTGCGGTGTGTATGTGGTTGGCATTCTGTAATGTTTTGCTCCACTGTATCAATATTGTCATGCATGATGAAATCTGCTGTCCTTTTCACATGTGCAACCCGAGATCATATTTTAAAATTCATGAATACCATCTTTTATCAATTCCATTTGCTGCTAAAAAAAAAAAAGCCTCTTGAGGGAATCATCCCATCTTGTAACATTCCTGACTCTAATCACCTTCACCTACTGATATTCTCAGTATTCTAGTTGTATTCTTCAATATTCTCTATATAAATAAGAATAATCCTACTGAGGGTGTGAGGGAGTGGGACCTCCTTGTGTTGGCCATAACCGGTGTACTCATCTGATGGAAAAACAGTAAAAGGTTTAGTTAAAGCGGGAGTTCACCCGAAATTTTCTTTTAACATTAGATTTAGGCTAATTAAGGGGAGCAGAAACGGGTATTTTTTTTTTTAAATCAATGCCGTACTTACCGTTGTAGAGATAGATGTTCTCCCGCCGCTTCCAGGTATGATCTTCGGGACTGGGCGTTCCTATTTGATTGACAGCCTTCCGACGGTCGCATACAGCGCGTCACCAGTTGCCGAAAGAAGCCGAATGTCTGTCCGGCTCTATACAGCGCCTGCGCACTGATGTTCGGCTACTTTCGGAAACTTGTGACGCGCTGTATGCGACGGTCGGAAGGCTGTCAATCAAATAGGAACGCCCAGTCCCGCAGCCCATACCCGGAAGCGGCGGGAGAACATCTCTACAACGGTAAGTACGGCATTGTTTTAAAAAAAAATACCCGTTTCTGCTCCCCTTAATTAGCCTAAATCTAATGTTAAAAATTTATATTTTGGGCGAACCTCCACTTTAAGAGGTTCAACATTTATTTATTTTTTTACAAAGTATTTATTGCATTTTTTATTTTACAGTTAACAGCTCAGAGATGGGACATAAAGCTGACAATACGGGTCTGTTAGAAGAGGAAGGTAACCTGATAAAGTAACACATGGCAAATGTCCAAAGTCCGACTCTGCGTGTACCAGTAGATGAATGTTTCCAATACTCACAATGAGATAGGGGTCATGATAAGAAAGAACTGCTCCTCTTCAGTAAAAAAAAAAAAAAGCAAATATAAATAGGGAGGGAGAAAAAAAAAAGGAGGGGGGAGGGAAGGGAAGGGAAGAAGAGGAGAGGTGACCTATATTGGCTCCCGAGCGGGAGTATGAGCGAAGAAGGAAAAGTAAGAAGAGTAGGAGGAAAGGAAGGACAGGGGAGGTTTCCCTGAGTCTGGACTTTGATTAAGAGCATCAGGGGCATAATTAGCTTGAAAGCAGGGAGCCGTCCAAGTTCATGTCATCAATTGAAGATATCCACGGGCTCCATACCTATAGGAACATAGCACAGGTGTCAGTCAAGATTGAAGTAAGCTTTTTATGAACCATAGTCCATACGAGTCTATGCTAAATTTCCTTGAAGGTTATAAATGTCTGATGCCAGGCCCTGACCAGCATTTGACGAGCGCCAAGAAAAACAGAACCCACCAATTTCCTCTGGTTCCTGGTCAGCGTTGGGATTGGTTTATGCAATAGGGCCTCCCATAGGTTACATGCTTAAAAGGTGTTCAGAAAAGTTCTGATCAATGAGTAAACCTGCATCCAAAAGCGGAGCTCCCTAGGGCAGATCCACCAAATGTGAAGCAACGTGCCACGTTCACAGCAGCCTCTGCAGTACATTGAAGAAACTTAGACAAGGTGCCTGGAGTCATGTACCAGGGTGAGAGCAGCCTAAATTCATTTTCCTGGGCTACGAAATGAAAAGGGAGCATTTGGAAGTGGCAAATCAAATGATGTTTCATGCAGCTTGATCCAATGATGTGCCCAAGTCTTCCTCCCACTTCGCCACATAAGGGAGTTTGACCCTGTACATGGAGTTTACAAAAGAAGCGTAAAGGTCTGAGACAAGGCCTTTGGAATGTGGGTCTTTGCGGCAGTGATGTTTGAATGAGAAGAGGCATTTTGGCGGTCCAGAGCAATTATAGAGAAGGCTACAAATATAGTGTGTGATTTGTAGGTAGCGATAAGCCTCAGAGACCAGTAACTATTGTTGAGCGGAATACGCCATATTCGATTTCGCGATATATCACGAATATATAGACGAATATTCGTGAAATATTTGCTAAAATCTAATATTCGTGATATTTTATAAAAAAAAAAATGTTTGCGAAATTTCGCTAATGCGAAATTGCGAAATTTTGAAACATTCAATTTCACCTGCCCTTTGGAAAAAGTGTGGTTTTACGTAATGGACCCTGCAACTAACAACAAGGTATTAATAAAATAAATACATTATTATATAGATTTGAGGGTTTACTTTGACCAATTTTATATTGATTAGTTTAATAAATATTGAATAACCATAGATTTGGAAAATACAGATCTCTCCTCTAGACTGACCTGTATTGAGTTAGGTAAAGATCAACCGCACACTGGGGCCCCTGATTCTGTTGAGTTAAAAAAAAAGCCAAGTAAACCGTTTACGTTGACATCTCTTAAATGTCTTTATGTTAAACAGTTATTATTCTCATTAAAGAGGTGAAATGCAAATGATGACACGGGACAAAAGATGGAAAATTCTTTGAAGATGTGATACACTGGAAAAACGCACAGAAACACTCCACTCTCTCCTATGACAACTGTGGTAGGAGAACTCTGATTGGCTCTGATGCAAAAGAAGGGCGGAGTAAGTATTCGCGAATATTCGTAATCGCCAATATTCGGCAACATAAAAGGATCGCCTCAGCTCAGCTACTCGGCCCAGGGTCTCTAATCATACCAGCAATGCTTTTAGACGTCGATGGAGATCCCTAGGATGTGATCTGTTTTAAAAATAAATTTGAAAAAATACGAATATTCGGAATAGCGAATTTTGGCCGCGAAATTCGAGTTATTCGCGAATATTCGAATATGCCATATTCGTAACGAATATTCGCAATGCGAATATTCGTGAGAAACACTACCAGTAACTGTCAATGCTCCCAAAGGTAAGTGAAAGGTTTGATCCCATCTGTAGACAGTAACTCATAAACAAACCAAACCCCTTTCCTCATCTAATGGATCATCTAAGGCTAAGGGATTGTCACCTTTTTTTCTATTTTTGAATAGAGAGGGGCAGATAAGAACTGTTCTGTTCAAATATTGTTCAATAAGTGACAACGTAGTAATGCTTGGATTTGAATTCATTATTTTTTAGTAATTTTGTCACCTAAGTGAGGCTTGTGTATCTCTCGGTCTGGTTACATGACAGAGGCGTGGTTCCCACTCCTCAGGATACCGAGAGGTCAGTCGGCTTTTCTAAATCCGGACCGAGGCTTGGTTACGGACAAGAACAGGCTATTTCCTGGCCGTTTTGGGCATCTTTGTATATGAGACTGGACTAGTTCAGTCGGTCATTTTGTGAGAGATAATGAGGCTTGGATAACTCTTAGGTGTCACCTACCTTGGATAGATATACAGAATGTACTTTGAATACAATAAAAGTTTTCAGATTCACACTATGTCTGCTTACCCATTTTGATTTCATGGTGGATTTTCATGAAATATATTGTTGCCATTCATTTTCAATATACACTGGTGAGTTGGAGATACTACAGGAGTCCAGCTAAGCAGCATTGGTTCGAAGCTCTCCTTCATTATGAGACTATCAGTTACAAGCCGATTTGACTCTAATAGCATCTATTCCTTATGGTGATGATGGTTCACGTGGTGATCACAAGTTTTGATTCAACACAATATTTCTAATAGCACAGTGGTGCTTTGTTATTTGTTTGGGACTGCTATAAATATTTTTAGCACATACACAAAGTAGACTTTAAACCTTTTATATGTTTTGGTTTTCTTTTTTGCCAGCTTGATTTTGCACCTGTCAGCATATTTTCTATTAAGATTTTGTACTATCCTTGCATATAATAACTGCTGTCTTGTTTTTATTGATATGGATTGTGAGAATCTTGCAAGCTACCTAGTGCACATATATAAAATAAAAAAGATAATCAACAAATGAACGTAAAAGTGACAGCTGCTGGCACTAATCACGTCTCATATACCTCATAGCTAAGTTTGGTCAAACACACTTATGAATCACTTTAGGGATTCTAGGCATGCTGTCTGTTTCAAAGCTACTTACTGGTGCTGTCTACTCACATTGAAAATGGCAAAAAGAAACTCCATGGCATAATATCGTTTAACTGGTTGCCGACCAGCCGCCGTCATTTTACGGCAGCAGGTCGGCCCCCCTGAGCGAGAGCACGTAGCTATATGTCGCTCCCTGAAGCGGCCACTAGGGGCTCGTCCCTGACTCCCATGCCCGGCGGGCACGATCGCCACCGGGCACCCGCGATTGCTCGTTACAGAGCGAGGACCGGGAGCTGTGTGTGTAAACACGCAGCTCCCGGTCCTGTCAGGGGAGAAATGCCTGACCGTCTGTTCATACAATGTATGAACAGCGATCTGTCATTTCCCCTAGTGAGGCCACCCCCCTACAGTTAGAACACACCCAGGGAACATACTTAACCCCTTCCCCGCCCCCTAGTGGTTAACCCCTTCACTGCCAGTGACATTTTTACAGTAATCAATGCATTTTTATAGCACTGATCGCTATAAAAATGCCAATGGTCCCAAAAAGTGTCCGCCATAATGTCGCAGTACCAAAAAAAATCGCTGATCGCCGCCATTACTAGTAAAAAATAAATATTAATAAAAATGCCCCTTATTTCAGGGATATGCAATTAGCGGACCTCCAGCTGTTGCAGAACTACAAGTCCCATGAGGCATAGCAAGACTGACAGCCACAAGCATGACACCCAAAGGCAGAGGCATGATGGGAATTGTAGTTTTGCAACATCTGGAGGTCCGCTAATTGCAACAATTTTCAAAATTGTCGCTCTATTTTTGTTTATAGCGCACAAACTAAAAACCGCAGAGGTGATCAAATACCACCAAAAGAAAGCTCTATTTGTGGGAAAAAAAGGACGCCAATTTTGTTTGGAAGCCAGAATAGTTAATCTTCCCTTTTCCTGCACCTGGGTGCTTAAGCTTCCTAACCTACACCGCACAGACTCCTGGGAATGTAGTGGGTGTAACTTTCCAGGAGTCTGTGCACTCCCCAGTCTCAAAGAATCATGTGACTTGGACAGTACAGTTGCTGAAACCTGATCTGAAACCTATTACACTGCTTGTGCAGCACTGAGCATGTGTGAGATCTGCAAGGCTGAAATCCAGGAAGTCATACAGTCTGGCTTCATGATGCCCACACTTAAGATGGCCCCAGTCAATTTCTATTTTATAAAGTGTCTAAATGCTGTAACAACCTAACAAAACGGACCTTAGTTTACAGACTAACTTTACTAGAATACATTAAGCTTGTGTATTACAGGGGTATTTATATATAAAAAGTGAAATTGTGGCCGGAACTCCGCTTTAATGTTAGTTTAGGCAAAAACAAGCATTAAATCCTTGCATTGCAGGAGAATCCCCACTGTTAGGTTAACTTTGAAATTTCCTTCATGTTCACCTTTAGTGCAGGAAGACACCCAAGATCTGAGAATGGAGGAATGTGAAGAATCTGTGTATATTGTGTTGTTGATATCAAGCCTGGGGGGTCCACAATGAGGAAAAGTGTCTGAGCCTGCAGAAACAGTAATCAGATACCTAAAGGAAAACTCCACTTATGTTAAAAACAATTTACGGTAACATGTATACCTTGCACAAGGCATTTTGTAACTTAAAGTGAACCCCAACACAAAAAAAGCAAGATTTGCTCTTTTTTTAGGGGACATATAGAAAAGATAGTTCTGATTAAGAAATGCCATGAAAGCTCTTGATTTTTTTTTAGGAGATTTCTCCTAAAAAAAATTATAAAAAAAATAGCACGAATACATTAACACTTTCAGCTAAAAGTTGCTGAAAGGTCCACTAAAAACAATCATACGTTGATTATAGATCTGCTCCAACTATGAAGAACAGGAAACAAACAATATATGACTGCTACTCACTAGAGCTCACAATCCAATATACAGTGGAACCTTGGATTAAGAGCATAATCCGTTCCGGGAGAATGCTTGTAATCCAAAGCACTCGCATATCAAAGCAAGCTTCCCCAAAGAAGTCAATGGAAACATAACTAATTTGTTCCGCATTGACTTCTATGGCATGCAATACGACATGTGGCCAGAGGTGGGGGGTGCCGGAAACACATTTAGAAAGGCCCAGGGACAGCTCGGCAAGGCTCAGGAACAGAGTATTTCTGAGTTCATGAGTGGCTTCGGCAACCCCCCCCCCCCACCTCAGGCCAAACGCGGTACTGCACACCGCTGTGGCTTGAATCCTGCTCGTTTTGCGAGACAACACTCGCAAACAGAGTTACAATTAAAAAAAAAAACAGTGCTCATATTGCAAAACGCGCATTACTCGCAATCCAAGGTTTCACTGTATGTGGAAGTCACACATAAGCGTGTACGGTCGTGTGAAAAAATGTCCGTATAACTTTAGCAGCAGTTTGACAGTAGTATCACTGCTGTGTTACTAAACTTGTGATAGTCACACTGCATCCCCCCATTCAACTGTTGCGCCCAGGGCCCCTGCCACTCCCCCCCCCCCCCCCAATGCATCCTGGAGCCCACTGTCCCACCTGCTGCCCCAGGAAACGCATGGCAGGTGTCGCCGAGTGAAGGGGAGGGAAACATTCATTCACTAATCTCCCCTAGCTACAAAGAACCTGGAAGCGATACTGTACAATAGATATAAAAAGTCGACACACCCCTGTTAAAATGTCAGGTTTCTGTGATGTAAAAATGAATGAGACAAAGATAAATCATTTTAGAACTTTTTCCACCTTTAGGCCGGTTCACACTTGTACGACAAACGCTCCGACATTGCTCATGTCGAATGACGTGTGAAAATCAATGTTTTCCTATGAGAGCTGTCTTAACTGGTCTGACACAAGTCGGTCCAACTTTGAAAATGCTCCCTGCACTACTTTGGTCCGACCGTTGAATATCGCTGAGGCCGGATCGTGTTCTTAACTGACCTGACTTTGGCATGCGACTTGTGCTCCGATGATCTTTCAGCATGGGTTCCCCCTCCAAGAGCATACCAGGCCCTTTGGTCTGGTATGAATTTTAAGGGGAACTTACATGCCGGAAAAAACAGTGTGGGGGGGGCCCCCCCTCCCCCAAAATCCATACCAGACTCTTTTTCGAGCACGCAGCCCGACAGGTCAGAAAAGGGGGTGGAGATGAGAGAGCGCCCCCTCAACTGTACCAGGTGCGTGCCCTCAACATGGGGGGGGGTTAGTGCTTTGGGGCAGGGGGGGCGCCCCCCCACCCCAAAGCACCTTGTCCCCAAGTTGATGAGCACAAGGGCCTCTTCCCGACAACCCTGGCTGTTGGTTGTAGGGGTCTGCGGGCGGGGGGGAAATTGGAATCTGGAAGTCCCCTTCAACAAGGGGGCCACCACCCTATGTGAATAAGTATTGGGTACATTGAACCCCTACCCCTTCACCTACAAAAAAAAAAAAAAATGAAACACAGTACACAGGTTTTTAAAGTAATTTATTAAGACAGCTCTGGCATCTCTTCCGATTTATTTTTCCCTCTCTGGATCTTCTGCCTCCGATGGTTCTTCTCCCCTCTCCGGCTTTTCTATGCTGTCTTCTAGCCCTCAACGGTTCTTCTCCCTCTGTCCACTGTCTTCTTGCTCTTTTGCCGGGTCTTCTCCACCCCATGGCAATATAAGTAGTGGCACACTGCGCACCCAGCATTAGAGCAGGAGAGAGCGTTGAGTCAACATAGAAAGAACAGAGGTAGAAGACCCGGCAAAAGAGCGAGAAGACAGTGGACAAAACCCGGCTGAGGCAGAAGACAGAGAGAGAAGAACCAGGGAAGGCTAGAAGACATCAGCAGAGAAGACCCGGAGAGAAGAGAAGAACCAGCAGAGGCAGAAGACCTCAGAGGAGGAGGCAAAAGAACCAGAGAGGGGACAAGAAATCGGAAAAGAGACGCTGGAGCCGTCTTAATAAATTACTTGTGTACTGTGTCTTCAGGTCTGAATTTTGGACCTGAAACGGTGATCCCGGCTATGAGCCGCTCCGTGCTGCAGGGTGAACCCAGCCTAAAAGGTGTAACAATTTCTGAAATTATTTATCTTTGTCTCATTTTTTTACATCACATAAATCTGACATTTTAACAGGGGCGTGTAGATTTTTTTTTTTTTTTCACAAAGTCTTTATTGGGTGAATAATAGTGCATAAAACAATGTAAATAATACACCTAGTAGGCAATGAGAGCAGAAGATAATTTTGGTAAAAAATAATATACAACCATGCAGTCATTACATACAGTTTCAATGGAAATAGAGCACAGATAGTAAAACTATCACCGTAATATATATTTTTTTTTCCTAAACTAGAACGAGGAACAGGTATATGCATGTAATCGCATAATTTTTTAGGAAGAATGAAGGAGGGGGGTAAAATAAAAAAGAGGGGGGAATAATTCCCAGATATTTAAAGCTAAGTGACATACATGAATAAAGGAGAGTTTAACGGAGCTACAAGATACCATATTTTCCTGTAATAAAACCACTTTCATGTAGTAACCTGCTGATAATTTGGAGATTCTTTAAATGATGTCCAGTCGGACCAAGTCGCTGTAAATTTGATGATTCTCTCTTGGGAGATACTGATGAGTTCCTCAACTCTGTCTATGTTGTTAATTCTCCTAAACCATTCTGATTTTGTTGGGACATGGGTGGAGCGCCAATGGCAGGGGATACACTGACGCGCCGCATCGATCATGAACATGGAGAGAGATTTCAGGTAGCGTTCTTTAGGGATCGTGTTAAAGTGTAATAAGTACTGAAGCGGTGAGAAATTCAGGTTCTCGGAAGGGACTAGATTAATTGTTTTGTGTACCGACATCCAGAAAGATTGAAGAAGGGGGCAGGACCACCAAATATGTAGCATCGAGCCTTCTTCTCGTTTACATCTCCAGCATCTATCAGATACCAGGGGTGATATTTTGTGAAGGGTAGAAGGGGTTCTGTACCACCTTGTGATGATCTTGAAACCACTTTCCTGTGTGGCCACATTGAGTGATCCTTTGTGGGCATATAAATATATTTTCTCCCAGTCTTCCGTGGACAGATCAGAACCTAAGTCTCTTTCCCATGCCCTACAGGATGAGCTGGAGAATTCATTGGAATCATCAAATAGGGAGTTGTAAAGGGCCGAGATAATGTGTCTTTGTGGAGTTTTTTTGGAGCAGAGTCGCTCTAACACTGTCAAGGGTTTTGTCCAATGATGGATGTTGTCTTTCTTGGTTAGGTAATGTTTGATTTGGGTGTAATTCCAGTGAGATAGGAGAAAGGGTTTGATGGTCTTTAGTAGATCATCTCTAGATAGAAACTTGTCGTTTTTAAAGAAGTGATTAGATAGGATATTGCCGTGAGGCCACTTGTGCGTCCGAAATGATTTTTCTAGACCAGGAGGAAAGTCCTTTTTATATCCAATGTATAACATCACTTTTGGTCTATGTAGTCACATTCCCTGGCTTCTGTGGCCAAGGAAGACATTAATTGAGTGCAATCTGTGCAATGTTGGCTTCAGTGTAAGGCTGATGAGGGGTCAGGGTCAAAAAGACTCCTAATGTCTCAAGAGAACCCGATGCAAAGAGTTTGCCACATAGGGTACTTTCTGTCCCCTGTGTGAAATACATACATTTATATGAAAAAGAAAAGAAAAAGTAGCACAAAAAGTTACACTCAAGCACTTAGAAACCCACCCCTCAAACATTTTGCGTCTGTCCCGTCCCCACATACACGAATGCAAGCACACCCGTCATGACCACCTGTGTACAAAAATGTTGCTTGCACTACATGTACATATTGCTGCACACGCTGGAATGAAAGCAATAATTCTAGGGCCAATAGTCACAGACTTGTAGGGGCTTTTAATCAGTCGGCTTTGGAAAATATAGAGTACCCATGTTCATCATTGTTTTGATGGTGAGCACAGTTTTAAAGCTTGACATGTTAGGTATCTATGTACCCAACAGGCACTGATGGCCAAGAAAGATTACCTGCCATTTTTCCACATCTGGGATGTGAATGGCAGACAAGGCCAGAATGTGCATCTCTGCTCAAGCGCGAGTCAAGTCTCTTTAAGCAGTGCGACTCCTTGATTGTTTATGTAGGCCACTGTTGTGCCATCGTCTGACTGGATTCTGGTCAGGGATGTCGCAATCGAGAGGTCCAGCTTTAAAGGGTCAACCAAATTGCTCCAGGTTCCAGGATGTTGACGGAAAATCTAGCTTCTTCTGACATCAAAGGCCCTTGCACTGAAAGGGCAAGTCTCCCAAAATGTCTGGCATCAACTGTAAGATCTTTCCACAACTTTGGAGGAAGGGATTTCCTGGCTTTAGTACCAGGCTGGAAATTTACTACGTCAGAGAAAGTCTAGCTTTGTGTGTGACGCATGGGCCAGGTAACAAGTCGGTTTGTCTCCAACTGCCAGAATTATTATACAGTTTGCGCAGTATAAAACCATAGTTCAATATAGAAGGAATGGTATAAAGTTGACCTTTGGACCTGAGTGGAGGTACAGAAGTTTATCCTAGGGAAGAAAGATTCTGGCTAGGGTTCAAAGTCAGTCCCAGATAGTCTAATGGGTGAATTGCTTCCAGTGATGGCTTCTGAATGTTGTAAATCCAGTAGAATCTCTACAATATGCACTATCCACTGCATATTGGCTGTTGTGGAGGACTTATCTTGTGGGATACCTGTATATCCTCCTAATAAGACAAGCCCCGTAAGAACGGAGCAGAGCTAGGACTGAGGCAAGCACCTTGGTGAAGGCCCAGGGAACAATGGACAGCCCAAAAGGGAATGGTGACAAATTAGTAGTCCTGAGCATCCACAGCAAAACACGGATAGCATTGGTGAGAAGGAAAAGTGCAAGTAAGCATCCCAGATGACGAAAATGTGTTCCAGAATTTGATTTGGAGCTGTAGGCCCGACAGTGACACAAGGAAAACAATTCACAACCTCAGGTTTAAGTCTAGTTGCAGGATATCAAGCCTCTTTTTGTGGGAAAGAATACTCTTACTGTTCATGATTGCCTCTGTTGTAGTTGTCCAAGGTGGGACCAAACACCTTCTCCGTCAAAGGGCTGTTGCCAAGTCTACAAAAGATCTGGGGCTAGAGCCCATAGTAGCCAAATAAAGAAAGTCATACGCTTGGGTGGGCATACACATGTATATATAATAGTTACATATGTAAGTGCGGATACCATGGTTTGTTATGGATATACAGTAAAATCTTGGGATTGCGAGCATAATTTGTTCCGGAAACATGCTTGTAATCCAAAGCACTCTTATATCAAAGCAAATTTTCCCATAAGAAATAATGGAAACTCAGATGATTCGTTCCACAACCATTTATTCATAAATCCTTCAGTTTATAGTCCATGTTAAAAGATTATAACAATGTGATAGGTTGTATAACCATAAAATATCCATCCACAAATGGCAGCCTCAACAAGGGATTAGAAGCAAAATCCAGAAGGAGCTCCAGAGCATAAAAGAGAAGAGAGGCGCCTCCAAGTGAAGTATTATGGTTACATTTAATGAAGGTACAACATTTGGCAACTCACATGGTTGATTAAAATAGGCACATTAAGTATGCAGGCATCTGGGGTAAAGCTGTCCACATAGACCATCCCCACCCCACTGGCTCTTACAGTTGTCAGTCTGCAATTGTGACTGGGAAGACTACCCTGCAGTAGAGTGATCTGAAATCGAGACTTGAAGGGATGACGTCCATGGTGGTTTGGAGGATGGTCTATGTGGACAGCTTTACCGCGGATCCCTGCATACTTAGATGTGCCCATTTTAAATCAACCATGAGCGTTATTAACCACTTAACGACCGCCGCACGACGATATACGTCGGCAGAATGGCACGGCTGGGCAGATGGACGTACCGGCACGTCCTTTACATCTACCTAGCCGTGGGTCGTGGGCGCGCACCCGCGACCCGGTCCAAAGCTCCGGGACCGCGACACCCGCGGACCCGATCGCCGCTGGGGTCCCGCGATCGGTCCCCGGAACTGAAGAACGGGGAGAGCCGCGTGTAAACAGTAACAAAAAATCCTGTTTTCCCTTACGTTCATTGATGGACACAGCCTCTCATTAATTTTTGATCAAACAAGGATGTCCCAAAGCAATGCCACATTGAGGGGTAGGCAAATAAAACCAGGGAACAGCCAAATATGCCAACCATCGGAACTACCCCGAAGTCCCCCCCCCCCCCCCAGGAACCTTAAACAGCAGCCTGCAAAACCAAGGCCAAATATCAACCTTATAAAATTTTGCAAACGTGTGCACAGATGACCAGGTCACCTGAGAAACAGACACTGGATGTCGGAACAAAGGAGGCACTAACTGCCCTGGTGCACTTTTTGAGAAGGGCCTTCTCCAAGGAGGCAACGTACTGCAAAGTGTTTGGAAGCATCCATTTGCACCTCCCAATGTCCCCACTTCTTGTAAACAAGTCGTCAAAACATGCAAGGTGAATCATAGTAGAAACTAATGCCGCGTACACACGACCGTTTTCCGGGTTCTAAAAAATTACATTTTTAAGGGTCTTGAAAAAACAGTTTTTTTCAACCCGATCATTAAAACGGCCTTGCCTATACACGATCGTGGAAAACAAAATGCTCTAGCAAAGCACGGTGAGGTACAACACGTACAACGGCACTATAAAAGGGGAAGTTCCATTCGGATGGCGCCACCCTTTGGGCCGCTTTAGCCGATTTCGTGTTAGTAAAAGACGATTCACGCTTTTCTGTCTGTTGCAGCGTGATGAATGTGCTTACTCCATTACGAACGGTAGTTTTACCAGAACGAGCGCTCCCGTCTCATAACTTGCTTCTGAGCATGCACTTTTTTTCACGTCGTTAAAGCCCACACACGACCATTTTTTACAGCCTTAAAAACGACAACGTTAAAAACGTTGTGAAAAAATAGAGCATGTTCGAAATTTTTAATGCCCATTTTTTAGATCGTGAAAAATGCTCTGAAGCCCACACACGATCGTTTTAATGACATAAAAAAAAAGTCATTTTTTAGAACCCGAAAAACAGTCCTGTGTACGCGGCATAAGGCTTTCTTCTGTGCAAGTACACAGGCAGATGACTCTTTCTTCTCATCCAAGGACTGAAAGGAGGAGTCATTGGGATCTGCAGAAAGTGCCGAGTTTGAATCGGGCTCAGAGACATCAAAGGACGTAGACGATGGCAAGGGGCTCTCTTTTTGCTCACTTTACATCCAAACGCCGCCTCAACCTGGGAGACGAACGACTCCAAGACAACAGACACTGCATCTAAAAAGGAACCGAAGGACCCAAGGGACCAGGCCACCACCAGAAGGAAATTGGGAGGGGAGGCATACTGTGAGACTCCATTGGGGCAAGCTCAACCCTCCTAGCTGAACCAGCAGAGAGGGAGGTACCCCAGGGAAGACTTGCCACTTCGAGAAGCTGGATGCTGCTGTCTGCAACGAATGCCTGAGGGAGGGATAGCTGTATTAAACCGGTTAGTTGTCGGACATATTGTGACATAGTTGAAAGATTAACTTCATCAGATAGGCCTCTTGTTGTGTGCCTGGGATAGAGCTAGAATCGGATGCATTGCATGCAGAGATCAGTATTAAAAATCAGGTGCTCCAGTACAAGGGAGGCCTTTGGCATAACAAATGTTTACCTTTCTTCTGGTTTCTGCCATTGCCATAGGTAAGGGCATTCCTCTGTGGGGTTCCCAAGACATAGGGTCCAGAAATAGGCTGAATGTGTGAGGCACAGCAACAAAAGTGCAAACTATCCTATAGCGAAGTCCTTGTGGCAGAAGGGTGGGGGAAGCACCTGAGTACCTTAGAAGAGGCTCTAGACGGAAGTGTCGGTAAAGTGCGTGACCTGTGTATGATGTAACCCCTGGTCATTCACCCGAGACCAAGCCCTGAGTGATTGAATTTGAAAACTTTACACTGTAAAAGTGAAAAAATTCCAAAACACTGTCCCAGTTAACTGACAGCTATCATTGTGAACATATACTATTAAGGATAGTGGGGCTACAGCAACAGAGATACAGGGTGACCTCGTCTTACCTGTCCAAGTTGCTGGTTCCTACATAGGATTCAGGCTACATTCACCATGGTGGATATACCCCAGAAGGGGTCTTCAGGGTCTGGGTTGTACAGCACTGGGCCTGTATGGCACCCTGTGGCTAACCACACGCGTTGCACAAAGTGCCAAGGTGAGCACCCACGCATGATCCAGCATAAGAGGCCATTTCCATGGCATGGGATCTGGGTAGGGTTCCTGAAATTTTACAGAGGTTGCACTGATCTGGATGCACCGATTCTATTGTTACATTACAAGACAGTGAAGAGTTGATTAGGAATCAGAGAAAATAACAAACTAGGTTAAGCCAAGAGTGATTTCTCCCAAAGGGAAAACGTGGTCCATCACCTTAGAACACTAGCAAAAAACGGAGGACTTATGGAGTGGCATAGGATTATAGGGGGAAAGCCTGTCCTCAAAAGTGTAACACTAGCAAAAAACTAAGGGCTCATGGAGTGGGGTAGGGTATAAAGGGGATGCACAGGGGGCATGTTCTCAAAAGCTTGCCAGCGTCCATCAAAAGTACGAGTCTACGTACCCAGGGTGAGAAAAATGAATGTAAAATGCCTGAAACCGTCTGGGATAGATAGCAAGTGTGCTGTTGAGTTGGTTCGTCCTAAATCAGACCGGATCCTCCTTTCAAACAATATAACTCATAGAAAACAAAGGGTGCAACAGAAACTTTGTAGGTGAATCAACCACAACTTACAACCATCAGCTCTATGCAAAGGGACTTTATTGGTGAATGTAAAAAAGTATAAAAAAAAACCATCCAAAGTGGTATAACATCCCCAACGGAGAAGTTCCTACAGAACATACAAAAAACAATAAAACCACACATAAAAAAGTAACGTACAATGTTGCATATACTAAAACCATGTCCGGACAATAGGGGTCAATTATTTAAGGCACTGAGAGAGGGCGGACTTGGATCCCAGTCTGATTTTTTTTTAGTATATGCAACGTTGTAGGTTACTTTAAGTGTGGTTTTATTGTTTTTTGTATGTTCTGTAGAAACTTCTCCGTTGGGGATGGTTATACCACTCTGGATGAGTTTTTTTGATACTTTTTTACATTCACCAATAAAGTCGCTTTGCATAGAGCCGATGGCTGTTAGTTGCGGTTGATTCACCTACAAATTTTCTGTTGGGATCTTTAGTCCCAACTGTTGCACCCTTTTTTTTCTACATATCCTGGGTATATGAATATTCAATCAGTGCCCTGCACTGTATGATTAAGACAGGGCTTGACAAATTTGCTTGGAATCAAGGAGCCAGGAACGCGCCCCGTCCCGCCGAGCTCACGGGCAGAAGCGAACGCATACGTGAGTAGCGCCCGCATATGAAAGCGGTGTTCAAACCACACGTGAGGTATCGCTGTGATTGGTAGAGCGAGAGCAACAATTCTAGCTCTAGACCTCCTCTAACTAAAAAATTCTACAGGGTTGCATGTTTTGAAACGCCTATGGAGATTTTAAAGGGTAAAAGTTTGTCACCATTCCACGAGTGGACGCAATTTTGAAGCGTGACTTGTTGGGTATCAATTTACTCGGTGTAACATTATCTTTCACAATATAAAAAAAAATTGGGCCAACGTTACTGGTGTCTAAGTATTTTTTCCAAAAAATGTGCGCTTGTAAGACCGCTGCGCAAATACGGTGTGACAGAAAGTATTGCAACGGCCGCCATTTTATTCTCTAGGGCTGTGGTCTCCAAACTGCGGCCCGAGGGCCGCATGAGGCCCTTTGCTTGCCTTTATCCGGCCCTTGGGGCACTATATCTCCCACCGATACGAGACACCTACAATGGAGCACCATTTCTCCCACTGACACAACTAATAGAGCACTATTCCTCCCTATGATACCAGCAATGGGGAACTATTCCTCCCCCCAATAACAGATGTTTACCAACAATGATGCCAGGAAAATTTCCACTCCCGCTGGCCAAAGTCCGGCCCTCCAAGAGTCTGAAGGACAATAAACCAGCTCTTTGTTTAGAATGTTTGGAGACCCCTGCTCTAGGGTATTAGAATAAAAAATACATATAATGTTTGGGGGTTCCAATTAGAGGGAAGGAGATGGCAGTGAAAACAGACAGGGGAAGCTCCATTAGCATCGCTGGTTATCTTGTCATACCAACGGCCACCACAAGATGGCACCAGATCACAGAAGGAACCATAGGCCTGCAGAAGGCTGCAAAGCCATGGCCTCATTACCAGCCGGCGCGGCCAGACATGATCTCGCGGCAGGGGTGCACGGAGACCCAGGATACCCTGCAGCTGTGTCCAACCCTGGATTAAGATATAACATTCGTGTGCAGAGCCATGGATTTGGGTAGGTTTTTAAAACATCCTGGCTGCTACACATGTGCCAACATTGCAATAATACTGGAACTTGGACGATGTTGTCCAAATGGCAACTTTAATTATTTGGGATTATACAAACGATCTCCATGTTTGTGAAGTCCATTTAGCACAAGACATTTCTACGTGACACTGAGGCAACCATAGTGTTATAACCAAAAAGAAGGTACAGCGCTGATGTGAATGAATTAAGTTGTAAATAAACCAGATATATTATGAAAAATAATCTGTGACTTAATGAACAAAACAAATTAATTATGTGGTGAAAAAATTCATAAGAATGTCCAGAAGTGAAAAAGGTGGTTGGTCCATCCCCGACGACGTCTTACGACGAAACGTACGTAGGAGTGGCCTAAAGCGTACCCTGTCATCGCTCGTACGGAGAGAGCTATACACACTGAGCACAGCCACCAGGATTCGATTGTCAGTACGCGCCGCATGCGCTGGGATCCATGACAAGCCTTTTTATATCGACCGAATTGTAAGTGCAATTTTTTCTTTAATAAAAAATCCTTACATACAGTACTTCACTATGGAGCTATTTCTCGTTCTTTCTATTTGAATACATGAGCACATCCTCATTTTATCTGGAGTTTTGGAGCAGTAGATGATCCGATCTGTGTAACCTGCTGTTATATAGTCCACTTGAGAGGACTTTAAAAGATCTCTGGGCTCTATTTGACCGCATTAACGGTCAGTGAATCTGGTAAGCAGACTGGAATACCATCACACGGGTGTTTTCTCTTGGTGGAAGATTAAGAATTTTGTTTGTTTTTACCATTGGACTCTTTTTCACTGATTTATATTTGCTATTTTATCACCTATATTCAATCATTGATTGGTGGAGGATCAGCATATTTACTTTTTCACTTCTGGACATTCTTATGAATTTTTTCACCACATAATTAATTTGTTTTGTTCATTAAGTCACAGATTATTTTTCATAATATATCTGGTTTATTTACAACTTAATTCATTCACATCAGCGCTGTACCTTCTTTTTGGTTGTACGTTTTTTTGCTTTGGGTATTTTGAGCAATAGGTACTAGCTGCTTTTGTCACTTATTATCATATTTTTTATCATCACGTATTAGCGCAGTGTTTTCCTCTGGTTTTTCCTTAGGATTTTTTACAACCATAGTGTTATGCTGCGATATAAAACACTACCTGAGCCACATTACGAACAGCCTAAAAAAAAAAAAAAAAACACAACAGCAACATTCTGATTTAGCAATTCAAGTAATAGGAACACTTAGGCCTCATGCACACTGGCTGTTTTACATGTGCTCCCAAGGGGGGTCTGGCAATTTTTTACCCGTTTGATGGCCTATGTGTTCATGCATGGCAGGAAAACAAAAAGCTACTGACGCTACTAAAAGCTGCTAGGCACGTTTGAGCATTAATTTCAATGGCCAGAATAAATGATTTATTCTGGCCAATGAAATTAACGCCCAAGAACTTGACACCTGTAAAAACTTTAGACACTTTTTTCAGCAAAAACGCTGCCGGCTTCTAGGAGAATTACACGTCCTGTGTGCATGAGACCTTTTTGTAAAGACAGGAACTCTCCGCACTCTTTTTACAAGAACAAAACAATAACTTATAGGATAATCATCTATTGAAATATTAGGAGTCATTATATTGGATTAAAAAATACACACAAACAGGTTTTGTATCATAAACTTTTTTGTTTTTATTGCAAAAAGAAACAAAGGGAAAGCGAGAGCGCCCCCGCAGAGAAAAATATTATCCAGCCTCTTTTTATACAATCTAGTCATGGGCCAGGGAAAGGAACTGGCCGCAATGCACACACATGCCTCCTATGTGTGCAGTAGTGGCCTTCTGTATATATTTATAGAACTTTTTGTCTATATGCAAAGATGGCTGCCCAGTGTGGGAGGAACTAATGCATTAGTGGGTGCTCTTCTGCACCTACTTTTTCACCGAGGAGAGGGGTCGGGCACAACAGACAACAAAAAAAAGCAACAAATCCAACTTAAGTTAAATTCAAAAAAATATAATATTAACTCTTACTATTTATCAGGAAGCGGCCCGCCCCTCTCATTCATGCACACACTCTGCTCCAAACGCCCAGAGAAATCAACCTTAAAGGACCCCTGCCGTTTTGTAAAAAGACCATATATGCTGTGAAGGAAGGCTTTGCCTTTTTTTAAATAAATAAAGGTTTTTGTGTATCCTAGAACTGTGATGAGCCCCACTTTTCAGTATAATTAAAGCCCAACTGAACTTTTCAATTTAAATCAGCTAAATGATTTCTGGGTGTATTAAAACAAAAAGCAGCCACATCCTAAGTAACAAAAGCCTGTCACCTGCCAGCATGCTGTAGAGAAAGACATTTGTTCATTGTGGGGAAACGGTGACCTCTCTGAAGAGGTTCTGACACAACGCTGCGGAGTCAGAGCTAGAGCTGTCCCATCACACACAGAACAAGGGTCCTTCTTTACAACTTGCTGGCAGGGGGCAGATTTTTCTACTCAGGATGTGGCTGCTTTTAAAAGAAAACTAAAGACTATAAACACCTTTTGTTTTGATGCACCTAGCTTGTATTTAGTGGATTTTGAAAGTCCAATCTGGATTTAAGTCCTGGCTACTTGGCCTTGCTGAAAGGAAAATCGCTGACTTTCTGGCTATATTTATTTGGTTTTTGTACCTTGTTCTCCCACCGATATCCTGAAGAGTTAAAGAAATAATGAGAAAAGCTAAATAAGTTTTCAAGATAATTAAGGTTAACAAAATTATGTTTGGAAGAGCTGATGTGGAGAAAGCACAAACTACAGTTAAGAAACTGAAGTATGAAACAATCTAAAACCAGCTTACAAACATCAGCTTTGGCTTCCCACATGAAATCTTCAAAATAAAGTTTCCTCACCCAAGTTTTAGTGCTTTTGTAAACGCGAGGACAAACTGAAAGAAGACTCGAGCTAATCATCACTTTAGACATCTACTAAAACCTTAATATGAAGAATGTACACCGCTTTTTGCCTCCCCTACCTTTACAGCATTACGTTTAAATACTAAATGACAGGTGCTCTTTAACACACACACATGCACACAAACACTCTTAATGATCAACAGAGGGTAACAAAAAAAAAATGGATGTGGTGTTCCAAATATGAAGAAAAAAAAAAAAATATTTGAGCTGCCCGCTCACACTTAAACTCTCCATTTACCTGCCTGGAGGAGAGACTGATCTGGAAAAATAGGAGCCAAAACCAAAAGAAAAAAAAAAAAAATATATAGTTCTTTGCTCTGTGACTATGGAGATCCAGTCTTAAGAGGTTTCAATGTTTTAGCCCTGAAAGGTACCCATGAGCACCAGGGCCCGCCAAAGCGGTTTAAATACCCGTTTCAGATTTAGCCCACTTTCTTGCACCAGGTGACTGCCCCTCACGGAACTGAGACGGGGCAGGATGTACACACGCCAATTATTGCTCCTTGTTTGTGTCAGACGAGGGAGGCAAGGGAGCCAGAGAGAGCCAACGAGGAGGAGTGATTGACAATGTGCGTCCCCCAGCGACGTGGCCACTTCCAACACCGCGCCTGCAGTGGATGCTCCTTATGTTCTAGGTGATCCTTTGGATGAGCTTGTCATCTGACAGACAGTACAAGGTGCTCACAGACAGGTCCGATATAAACCCCTCACATGCTTTCCGAGACACTTGCTTGCAGCCACGTAGGTCGATTAGTGTCAAGCTGGAGGCTCGCCGTAGGTAGAGCAGAGACTCATCTGTGACCCCTTTGCAACCTGGCAAACAAACAAAAACAGCATTTTATTTTAAGTTTTAATTTTTGAGTCTAAATCAATAGGCCGTATTTGTGGTGATTTTCAACATAAGCGCCCTTTGATATTTATGTGTAGCTAGCTCTGTGGGACAGGCTATAATGTAATGCACTCTGCTTTAAAGAGATTCAAAGGTCAATTCACTAATTGCTTATCGCATGCAATACTTAAAGTGTCCATTCACTACACCTAAACACCACAAATGCAGTAATTAACCTGCTGCAAATATCGCAAAAGATGCAAAACTGAAGTTAAACACAAATACATTTGTAAATTCTGTGCTTTAGCCACTTGTGTACAAAAAATAGGATTTTTGTACTCACCGTAAAATCCATTTCTCTGAAGTTCATGGACGGACACAGCATCCTTTGACAGTAGGGTTATGCACCTTCCTTCCAGGAGAGTTTAGGCAGAATTTACAGCACTTAAAGCGTTAACAACCTTTCCTTAGTGCAGCTCCTCCCAGGGGGCGTGGCTCCCCGGGCATAACCCACACCCTGCTCTAGCAGCCTCAGTTCGTAACAAGCAGTACAAACAAAGGAGGGGTGGGTGCTGTGTCCGTCCATGAACTTCAGAGCAATGGATTTTACGGTGAGTACAAAAATCCTATTTTCTCTTTTGTTCATGGACAGACACAGCATCCTTTGACAGTAGGGATGTCCCTCTTTTGAAAAAGTGTGGACCGACGACCAGGTCGCTGCCTTACACACCTGTAAACACAGAGGCTTGATGTCGGAAAGCCCAAGAGGCACCGATCGCCCTGGTCGAATGCGCCGTGACCCGAAAAGGGGGGGCCCGCCCCTTCCGGGCATAGGCCTGAAGCACAACCTGTCGGATCCACCTGGAAACGGTGGCCGACGAGACTGCCAGGCTCTTTCTGGGACCAGACACCGACAAACAGTGAGTCCGACTTCCGTAACGGAGCCGTCGCCGATAAGTAAACTCGAAGGGCCCGAACCACATCCAGGGAATGCAAAATGACCTCCTTCGGGTTCTTCGGCTGAGGACATAAGGATGGAAAAACAATGTCCTCATTAATGTGAAAGGCCAAAACTAACTTTGGAAGAAAAGAGGGCTGCGGACGCAGCACCGCCTTATCCTGATGGATGACCAAGTAGGGGGCCTTGCCCTTGCAGGACAAGGCCGCCAGTTCAGACACCCGTCTGATAGAGGTAATAGCTACCAGAAAAACCACCCTTTGTGACAGAGTCAACAAAGGGATCTTCCGAATGTCCTCAAAGGGAGCTCGCTGAAGCACCGAGAGGACCAAATTCAAGTCCCATGTGGGCAGTGGAGGGCGCACCGGAGGGGCCACATGGCGGACCCCCTGCACAAACGTGCGAATCAAAGAAGTGCGCTGCCAAAGGACGCTGAAAGTAAACAGCCAGAGCAGATATCTGGCTCTTGACCGTGCTCAAGGCGAGAGCCTGGTCCACTCCCCGCTGTAAGAACAGCAGAATCCGGGACACCACGTATGTACAAGGGTGCCACATCATCTCCTCACACAGAGATGTAGGCTTTCCACGTACGATGGTAAATCTTTCGTGAAGTAGACTTCCGTGCACGCAGCATGGTAGAGATCACCGAGCCCGACAGGCCCCGGTCCTTCAGTACCTGGCTCTCAACAGCCACGCCGTTAAAGCCAGCGACTGTAAAGCAGGATGGAAGATCGGACCCTGCGACAGAAGATCTTCTCTCAGGGGTAGACGCCAGGGGGCGTCTGCCACCAGACGCACCAGGTCCGCGTACCAGGAGCGGCGCCGCCAATCTAGGGCGATCAGGATTGTTGGAATCCCTTCGGCTTCCACCCTGCGCAGCAGGGGAGGAAGAAGCTTCAGAGGAGGGAAGGCGTAAATTAGGCGATAGTGACCCCAGGGAGCCACAGGTCTCTTGACCTGGCCACGAATCGTGGCACCTTCCGGCTGAGGCGGGACGCTAGAAGGTCCACGTCTGAAGTGCCCCATTTTCGGCACAGACCCTGAAACACCTTCCGGGTGGAGAGACCACTCCCCTTGATCCAGAGTTGTGTGACTTAGGAAGTGGGCTTGCCAATTATGAACTCCCGGAATATACACGGCCGACAGAGCCGGAACGAACCTTTCGGCCCACCGAAGGATGTGCGCGACCTCCGTCGCTGCCGCTGAGCTCCTTGTGCATCCCTGATGATTGACGTATGCCACGGCCGTGGCGTTGTCGGACTGGATCCTGACCGGTCGGCCCTGCAGCTCCAGGGACCACCTGGCAAGGCACAGCTGGATTGCTCGGAGCTCCAGAATATTGATCGGCAGGCAGGACTCTTCCTGAGTCCAGCGCCCCTGGGCTGACTGAGTGCCCCAAACGCCACCCCCCCCCCCCAGCCAGAGAGGCTGGCATCCGTCGTGACCACTGTCCAGTGGCACGGCAGAAAAGACTTCCCGGTCCGAAGAACCGGAGACGTCAGCCACCACACCAGATTGCTCAACAGAACCTGGTAATCCAGAGAAGACGGGAGCTTGTCCAAACGTGACAGAATCTCCTTCTGTAGTTCATTGGTGTGGAAATGGGCATACGGGACCGCCTCGAAGGAGGCCACCATCAGACCCAGAACTCTCATGCAGAAGCGAAGAGACGACCACTTCTGAGTCGACAACTGCCTCACTGCAGATTGCAGGGTCTTCAGTTTCTCCGATGGGAGGAACACTCTCGCCTCTGGGACGGAACTAAAATTGACTTCTGGAGATTCAGAAGCCAGCCAAACTCTTGGAGAGTCTGACACGTGATAGACACGTCCTCCTCTAACTCTGAGCCTGAGGAAGCTCTCAGGAGAAGGTCGTCCAGATATCCCACGATAGCGATCCCTCGCTGCCGCAGCAAGGCTAGTATCGGGGCGAGCACCTTGGTGAAAACCGGCGGTGCTGAAGCCAGGCCGAACGGGAGGGCCACAAATTGAAAGTGATCCTCTCCGATCGCAAAGCGCAGAAACCTCTGGTGTTTTGTGCATATGGGAACATGCAGGTATGCGTCCATGATATCCAAGGACGCCATGAAGTCCCCCTGATGGAGTGCCGCTATCACCGAGCGAATCGACTCCATCCTGAATTTTTGCACCTTGACAAAGCAATTGAGGGCCTTGAGGTCCAGGATAAGGCGAATCCCTTCCTTCTTGGGGACCACGAACAGATTAGAGTAAAACCCCTGAAACCGTTCCTGCGAGGGAAATGGCACAATCACCCCCCTGTCCAGTAGATCTTGGACAGCCCCTGACCGGGCCTGCCGGCGAACCGGAGGAAGTTGGAGGGAAAAAATCTGTTTGGGGGACAAGAGAGAAACTCTATCTTGTACCCCGAGGCAACCACTTCGCAAATCCAATGGTCGGACATAAGAGACCTCCACCGATTCGCGGGGGCAGACCTTCATGCGGAAGCAGGTTTGTCCGCAGGCTTGTTGGGCTTGCGGAACCAGGTGCGCTTCTGCCCCGCAGCGGGGGCTTTAGAACCTTGCGGACCTTTTCCCGCCATGCTGGGCGCACAAAAAAACTGCTTGGGGGTAGTAAAGGAGGGTCCTTGCTTGCGGCGAGGCTCCTTACCCTTCCCAGACTGTGGGAGCAGCGTGCTCTTACCACCCCGTGGCACCCTTAATGATGTCATCCAGGGATGCCCCAAAAAGCCGTTCACCCTTAAAGGGCAAATCCACCAAAGCCTTCTTAGAGGACTGGTCAGCCGTCCAGCATTTCAGCCACACAAGGCGGCGCAATACCACTGCATAGACAGAAGCCCTGGAAAGCAAGGGGATCGTATACATGGTCGACTCCCAGGCAAATTTTAGACCCTGAACCAATTGTTCAGCCAGGTCCCTACAGGACTCGGAAGCGTCCTGTTCCTCCAGCTCCTGCAGCAGGAGCTTTGCCCTTTCAGTCAGAGTCTGACACCAGGGTCCCGGCCAGAGCCGGCCTCACCGCCGAACCCACAACAGTGAATAGGGAGCGGCCCACAGCCTCCACTCTCCTATCAGCAGGGTCCTTAAATGCAGGAGCCCCTTCCACAGGCAACGTGGTGGCCTTGCTCAGTCTGGACACGGGAGGGTGCACCGACGGAGGAGAGACCCACTTTTTCAAAAAGTCCTCTTCAAGGGGGTAACGGGTTGCAAAGTTTTTTGGAACGGCAAAAACTTTTTCCGGTGTATCCCATTCCTTGTACAACATACTGTCCAAATAAGGAACACAAGGAAACACTTTAGCGGTGCGTGGCACTTTGCGGAACCCAAAAGGGGCTGGCACGTCAGGTGCCTCCGCCACATCTTCAAGTTTCAGAGTATCACGCACCGCAGAAATAAGAGCTCCAACAAATTTCTTGTCAGCAACTGACCCTGAAGCAGAGTCATCCTCACTGTCCATGTGGGTTAAGCAAGCATCCTCTGACACTACAGAACCAAAAGCAGCAATAGCATGGTCCGATTCTGCGTCAGAGACATCCCCAGAAGCAGGCTTTGGGAGGGGGCGCTTTTTACCCCCCATCTGGGCACCAGCCGCTTCAAACCTGGCGAGAAAAGACTGCAGGATGGCCGATATTGAATCAACAGATGTGGCAGGGGGAGGGGCGTCAAGGGTTAACTCAGGCATTGCTGGGGAAGAAGTCCCTGGTTCAGGCTCCATAATGCCCCAGCGCTGTGTCACCCTTACTGCAAGGCAGGAAAAAAAAAACCCTACTGGTCACCTCCTGGCTGCTACTACAGAGTATGGGGGCCCCCTGGGAACTCACCACCCCACCCGGTGGAGCGCAATCTGAGAGAAGGACAAGGTGTGCTGAGATTTGCGGTCTTTTTTGCAGCGCTAAAACGGTCACACGAGGCCAAACGAATTCGAAGATGGCCGCCGAATGTGTAAAAAACAGCACAGGACCACAAGAAAATGGCAGCCAAACTATATAGAGCGCGACTCCGGCAAAATGGTGGCCGTTGCGCATTTAAAAAGACAGTGACACAGCAAAAACAGCACAGCACAAAAATCCCACCATAGCACCTGTAGAGAACACACACAGCCCCCTGCAGTGAACACACTCAGCCCCCGCTACGCACACAGGTCCAGGTGTACCAGAGACCCCAGAAAACCCCCCCTCACAGCCGCTACCCAAATGGGAAAGGAGGGAGAGGAAATAAGGGAGAGAGAAAAGCAGGGCAAGCCCTCAGTCGACCTCCCAGGGGAAAATTCCATTCCAGCCAGACCACTTACCTGAGCCACTACTTACTCGTCCTGCGACCACCGGCTGGAGGTATCCCAGACAGATCCAATGTCCGCTAAACGGCATGGCTGTCGGCCAGACACACTGTGACAAAGCCATAAAAGACCGGTCATATGTGTGCCCTAGAACAAAATGTTCCCCGGCCGCCCCTGGAGCAATGGGGCCCGTTGTGGATGTCCCAAAGCTGAGCTAAGGGCCGGCACACGCTCGATGGCCGAACATGGGGAGACTACAAGAGTCAAGACCCAGCCTGTCACCCAGTCGGCTGTTGATAGAAGAATCACAGGATTCAAAATGCAGGAACAAAATAATAAAAAGCGAGAAAAATCGCAAGAAAAATTAGTATAGTATAGGACTCCAGAAGTGCCTGACCTCTCCTGTCGTTAGGCAGAAAAAAAACTGAGGCTGCTAGAGCAGGGTGTGGGTTATGCCCGGGGAGTCACGCCCCCTGGGAGGAGCTGCACTAAGGAAAGGTTGTTAACGCTTTAAGTGCTGTAAATTCTGCCTAAACTCTCCTGGAAGGAAGGTGCATAACCCTACTGTCAAAGGAGGCTGTGTCCGTCCATGAACGAAAGAGAAATTGGGGCCAATCACGCTTGCTATGGGGGCACCTGAGCCGAGTCACAGCTCCTGGCCCGGCCTCCTGTCTCTACTGGCTGACTGACTTTGATTGAGGCTCAGGTAAGTATTAGGGGGGGCTGCTGCACACAGGCGGCTTTTTATCTTAAAGCATAGAACGCATTAAGAAAAAAAAAACCTTCTGCCTTTACAACCCCTTTAAGGACAAGCGACTCAATGAATGCACAAAACTGTTGAAGGCAAATATTGATTTGGATTTCTCTTCTTTTTATTTACTTGTCATTTGATAAAAATAAACTATCAATTCTATTTCTGAAAGCATTCCAATTTACAGGCCATGTTTATAAGGTAGATGTATCAAAGATGTAGCCATTGATGAGAGCAGAGCTTCCACACACCTTTTGCCAATAGAGCAAGACTTGAGAGATCGTGGTATGCAAAATACAGACATATAAGGAGACTGGTAACTTGAGACCCATTCCAATTGATGCGTTTCTGTAAAAAGGCCATTAAATCCTAATGTATTGTGATGTGCAGTTTATGTCTCCTAAACTGTGTAAGTTTAGGAGATAATCATGGTACCTACAGGTAAGCCTAGGATTACCTGTAGGCAAATGTTGTGAAAAATGGTTTACAACCACTTTAAAAAAAAAGTGTGGTTAGAACCTCTGACAAGTTTTTATTGCTCCACAAGTACCGTATATATACACTCGAGTATAAGTCGACCCGAATATAAGCTGAGGCACCTATTTTACCACAAAAACTCGGAAAACTTACTGACTTGAGTATAAGCCTAGGGTGTCCATCTGCATGCCTCACTGTGCCCATGACTAGACTGACGTTTAACATGGGAGTCTATGGAAGGGGTGCCCGGCTTTGAAAAATCGGTGCTCCCCAGACAAAAAACTTTTCACATTTGTAGAGAAGAAATGGGGCTACATGTGTGCCAAGTTTGGGGTCCAAGGGACCTACGGCCGGCGGGTACCGGGTGCCCAAATTCACAGGAGAAATGGCTGTTTAACATGGGAGGCTATGGAATCGGTGTTCCCCGACCGTAGGTCTTCTGGACAACAAACTTTGCACAGGGGACCTACGGCCGGTACTGGGTCCCCAAAGTCTGGGAGATTAGGGGCAAAAAGGTGACTCAAGTGTAAGCCGAGAGGAACATTTTCAGCACAAAAAAAGTGTGCTGAAAAACTTGGCTTATACACGAGTATATACGGTAAGTTGTGTACTGTAGGAGAACTGGACCCCTTGAGTTGATGAGATAGGTAGTCTCTTTAAAGACCGCTTTCTGTCATCAAGAGTATGCATACTGGTCCCAAAAGAATGTCTGCAGAGTATTGAAGAATAAGTGTGCCTGAAAAATTGGATAAATCCAGTAGGATTTTTTGTTTTAAATTAAAACAATTTAAAAAAGGTAGAAAGCAAATGTATTTTTGAGGCGAACAACTCCCTCTTCATCAGGGCCCAGCAACAGGAATGACACGGCAAGAAAAGTCTGATCTCTGAAACGTCCCACCTTTACAGCTGGGCTGACAAATCTTCCACCTCAAATTAGGAAAATAAAATTGGGATTTGGCAGGTGGCCGATTTGCAGTATTGAGGGGAACCTAAAATGTTCTTTGGGAAAATGGTACAATGTGATTGCTATTTACAATGAGACAGCCTTGGCATACACCCCACAAATAAAGCCATGTCCGTTATGGAGGTATAAGCACAAGGTAGTCTTTACTTTTCAGTAAAATTGGTGTCCCATTTACCACAAATAATGGAATTCTTCATCAGCGTGTCTGTACAATTCTACACTACCCTGCTGACATTTCAACTTTTCTTCAACACTCCAAATCACCCACGTGGTAAATCGAATTTTCTTTCCACTGTTCGGGTGGAAGATTTGTCAGCCCAGCTATGATAGTGGGAGGGCCCAGAGATCTTTCTTACCCCACGATTCCTGTGGCTGGGCCCTAATGAAGGGGGAGTTATGAGCCCCACTTGACACATTGGGTTTCTATCACTAGATCATCCACTTGTGGTGCTTTTATTCTTCCAATGTTCGACAGATTTTGTTGCTGTCCAGAGGTGAGAGAGGGGTTTATTTTGCCTACATACTTTGTGCTAAAAGGTTTCCTGCTTTCTCATTTCAGAGAGCTGAGAAATAGGCATTACCAGTGGCGGGGGTTGAAAAAAAGAAAATTTGACCCCAAGATTTAACCCTTCCCTACTACTCAAAACTGAAAAAAAAGGTTTGGCTATACAGACACCGGAAAAAAAAAATATTTACCATAGAGTTATTAAAGCCAAGTAGGAACATAGACTACATTCCACTTACCTGCCAAGTGGATGTGTGTGAGAGAGTTTCGTGTGCATGAGCCCACAGCAGACAGCAGGTTGACAGACTGGTCTGACATGAGCGGACAGTGACTGAGGTCCAGCTTAGACAAGTGAGGACAGTGCCGAATTATCAACCGCAGCGTGACGTCAGAGATGTCTAAACCAGAGAGCCTCAGGTCAGTCAAGAAACGAAGCTTGCTGCGTGCGTCGTGTCCTGTGGATGTCACAAACAAATCATGGTTAGGGGAATTATTTTTTTATTTTTAAACATCAAAAATGAGAAGATGGCTGCAACGCACACTAGAAAATAAGACCTGATTATTTGTTTTCTGCAGCAAACGGTTAAATCATCCTTTGCTAGCGGCATGCTGGAAAGGCGTACATCTGCCTGGTTTGGGTCTCCGGCAGTCTAATCATATGGAAGCCCAAACTTCTGCTCTCTGCTTTCTACCTATAAACCTACAGCCACCATCAATAGATCTTTTCTGATTCTTCCGCAACAGTCTTCGAACCAGAGAGATCGGTCTATTGTGATCCAACTATGCAACCAGCAGCACGGTGTTACAATGGCCACACAGATCGTGGCTGGATTGTGCATGCGTACAAAATAATGGATGCATAAAAATCATCATATTGCCCAATGAACTTCCCTTCTGGGGTAAGTTTGGGGCACCTATTCATACAAAAAATGGGCTCATAGACAACCTGACCAGTACAAGGATCTAATGTATTTGGGCATCTTTAAAGATGCCACATGTGGCCAATTTATAGCAGGCGAGTTACCAAGGTTATGTAAGCAATCTGAGCATGGTTTGGAGTTAACTAGACCAGGGATCGACAAATCCCAGGCACCAGGTCGCCATATCGACTAGAAAATGCTTTTGTCAGCCTATTAAAAAGAGAAAAAAAAAACACATCTACTATAGATAGGATAACACTTCTCTATAGTAGTGAATCAGTACATGTCTACGGCTCTTTAATTACACTGTAAGGGGTGGAGTAATTTTTTTAAAGACCGAACCGAAGACATGGAATGCCGTTGCTGCTCTCCGAGAAGAGGTCTGCCGCCCTGGAGACAAAGCTGTACTGTGTGTGTGTATGAGTGGACCTATTAGCCAGGAGGCATCAGCGGACAGATGGTGGTGGTATCTGCCCATATCTACCTCTACCCCCAGGCTGCTGACATCACTAACTTCATTCCAGACAACGGATCTGCAGATCTAGTCATCCAACCTAGTTTTCTGTTTAATGTTTTCTGCTTCTACTCCATAGACCACACAGGCTCTTCTCCACTCCTGTGTTCAGCTGCCCACACATATTGTACAATATCCTATAGAGTTACCAAAATTATTTAATATGGGAGGTCCAACACATTCTTGGTGATAACGTGACACCAGACGCTGCGGTCCAGGGAATTCCTCAGAGTGGCAGAAGTGCCAGCTAGTTTCCTTGGTGTTAGGAGACATTTTATTTTTTCTAACTTTTTTAGCTTGCTCCTAGATTGAAAGCAAATTTGTCAAGCCCTGAACTAGACAGTAATATCGAGCAATTTCATGTGTCAGTGCTGGTCATAACAGGATTTTATATTCTGGTGGAAGCAACCAGATGCAAAGATCAGAACAAGACAAAATGGAAGTGCCAGTAATAAAGGGCCATGATCTTTCTACCCGTCAATCTCTGCAAAAGATTTAAGCTTCAGTAAGATATATTTTAAAATCTGCAACCTGCTTCTCTTCTGTTAAAGAGTCCCTGACATCCAGATTTAAAAAACACGGTATAAAAGATTCAACCACAATGTTACCTGGCTTTTCTGATGGCGGTGTCAGCAGATCTCTGATTTGTCCATCTTTGATTCCCACTGCCCAGCGTAAATCCAGCGTTCGTAGGAGAGGACAGATAGAACTGCTGAGGGCAGACACTGCAGACCACGAACAGCCCGCCACAATGAGGTCTTTCAGCGCTAAAAGAAATCACAGAAGCGATATTAGTTTGGCTCGTTTTAAAAGAGTAACCTTTATGGTAAATCATAGAGCAATAAAGCCATAACCAATTTTTCACAAGCAGGATGGCGACCGGATGTAATTCACTCAAAGTTCAAATCTTAAGCCTTGTAGGTGGCGTCAAGGAGGACTCATGTATTTTTGTTGTCTTCCATTAGTTAGAGTTAGAAACCCTACTTCTCTGAACTGCAGGTCCTTATGACTACATAAGCATTTTAATAAATAGTAGGCGCCAGCGGAGGACCTGACAAAGGGAGGATCGGGGCTGTTCTGTGCAAAACCATTAAACAGAGCAGGCAATATTAAAAGTTTTTTTTTTTTATATGTACCGTATTATACTCGAGTATAAGCAGAAGCCCTAATTTTACCACAAAAAAAAATGGGAAAACATATTGACTAGAGTATAAGCCTAGGGTGTGAAGGCAGCAGCTATTGTAAGCTGAAAAGAGGGTCAACAATGGCCATTTTCAGCTTCACTGTGCCCATTTGCACCCTTAGTGTGCCCATTCTGACTGGGCCCACTGCAACATTACTGTGCCCATTGTAGCCTTACTGTGCCCATTCTCACAGTGCCCATTGCAGCCTCAGTGTACCTGTATTCTTGACAGGCTGCGGGCATCCATTTTTCAAAAGTCGCGGCTTCCTCCTGGTCCGTGATAGGAGTTTGACACAGTGTTTTGCTACCGCCCATCACGGAGGTCCTCTCATCCTCGGACTCCGTTTCCCAGCAGACACTGTGTTCAGGGTTCCGCCAATCACGGACCTTTTTTCATCCTCGGACAAGAGGACATCCATGATAGGCGGAACACTGAACACAGTGTCTGCTGGGAAAGTCAGAGGATGAGAGGACCTCCGTGATAGGCGGTAGCAGAACACAGTGTCAAATGCCTATCAAGGACCAGGAGGAAGCTGCGACTTTTGAAAAATGGACGCCCGCGACCCGACAGGTACTCCGACTTGAGTATAAGCTGAAGGGGGCATTTTAAGGCCTAAAAAAAAAAAAAAAGGCTGAAAAACTCGGCTTATACTCGAGTATATACGGTACCTTTAACTTCTTCAGACCCGCGCTATAGTCGAATGACGGCTACAGCGCGGACCTGAAAATCTAAATGGATGTCAATTGACGTCCGCCCTTTTGGGCGTTCCCCACGCGCGCTCCAGAGCGCGCAGCGGGGAAACTCTGTGTTGGCCGTGTCCCCTGGACACAGCCAAATACAGTTCGCCGCAAATGGCCAATCAGAGGGGCCGTTTGCGATGCGATCTGTGCGGCCAATGAGAGATGATCTCATATGTAAAAATCATCTGTCAATGCCGTTTTACACACGGTGCTGTCTCTGGAGAGGAGACCGATCTGTGTCCCTTGTACATAGAGACACAGATCGGTCACCCCCCCCAGTCACCCCCCCTCCACCTACAGTTGGAACACAATGCAGGGAACACATTTAACCCCTTCCTCACCCCCTAGTGTTAACCACTTCAATGGCAGTCACATTTATACTGTAATTAGTGCATATTTATAGCACTGATCGCAGTATAAATGTGAATGGCGCCTGTGTCCGCCATAACGTCGCAGTCCCAATAAAAATCGCCGCCATTTCTAGTAAAAAAAATAAAAATAATTCTGTCCCCTATTTTGTAGGCGCTATAACTTTTGCGCAAACCAGTCGCTTATTGCGATTTTATTTTATTTTTTTAAATCTTTTTAATTATAGCAACAAGTAAAAAATATTGTATTTTTTTTCAAAATTGTCGAACTTTTTTGTTTATAGCGCAAAAAATAAATACCGCACAGGCGATCAAATACCACCAAAAGAAAGCTCTATTTGTGGGGAAAAAAGGACGTCAATTTTGTTTTGGAGCCACGTTGCACGACCGCGCAATTGTTAGTTAAAGCGACGCAGTGCCGAAAGCTGAAATTTCACCTGGGCAGGAGGGGGGTATATGTGCCCAGTAAGCAAGTGGTTAATATTACTTTAAAGGGGTTGTAAAGGTATTTTTTTTTTTCATAATAAGGACCCTTTACCTGCAGACATTCCTCTTTTCACTTCCTCATTGTTAGTTTTTGCTCAGAAGTTGCTCTATTTCTTCTCTGTTCTGTTCACTTCCTGCTTGTCTGATTGTTACTCACCACCGTGATGGGAGGCTTTACTGCGGTGGTCAGTGATGTGCTCACCCCCTCCTGGGAACTACATCTGTGCGGCAGGACGCTCTCTATGTGTTAGAGACTTCAAGGAGGTGTGAATTACTGGGCGTGCCGCAATGCATACTGAGAAATGTAGTTACATGAACGAGCGCCGCAAACCAGGAAGTGAATGAGAACAGAAACTAGAATGCCGGAGGTGATATAGATGAAGGAATTTAATAGGTATTTACTCGTTTTTTAACAGAATCATTACACTATTCTGTCTGTCTACCTTGCAGACATTAATTTTAGCCCAAAAAATGTTTTCCTTTACAACTCTTTTAAACCCAGATTATTAAAAACTCCATACAAGCTGCATTTCTTGCTGTTCATATTCACTGAATCACTATTAGATTCATTTTCTGGATTCTGCAAAAACCCTGGTCGATCCTGCTGTTCGCTGTCTGGCCAACCAAGGATAACGCAACTTCTGTGCAGGCCAATATTGTATACGGTACTGTGTGGCTCAGATCACAATTGGGACTCAGGCATAAAACTGATGCTTTTACAGGCGTCCAGCATTTTTTTAATGCCTTTAAACACAGTTCAACGTTAGCCCATGCACATTAGGAGATAAGGCCTGGTTCACACATATGCAGACTGCAATTTGCATATGCCAGGTGTATTTTTATGTTTTTCAATACACATTTTTGATCCATTGAAGTCTATGGAACCAAAAAACATAAAAAAAGTCCCTGGCCCTTTCCATAAAATGCATAGATGTGAACATGACCCATAGGAAACCATGTTACATGGACTGTAGTGTTTCTGCAAAACTGAAAACGCACTAAAAAAATGCTTAGATGTGAACCAGGCCTAAAGTGGTTGTGAAGTCACATATATCCGATACTTGTATCCTCTCTGTTTTATATAGCTATAAAGTAGCGAGTGTCAGTTATTTTTTTTTTATTCTAATCCAGAATACCTTCTTTCACAGGGCCACGCTGCAGTCACGTGACCTCCCTCTCCGAGGTCAGGAGAGCAGTGGGAGAGGCTGAGATTACCCACGAACGTCAGATACTGTTCCCTTTTAGCAGATTAAACAGCACAGTGCTTGCGCTGTCTAATCTGCCCCTTTCCAAGTTGTAAAAAACCTGATCGATCCTGCCTGTTCCTGTGTCCCCCTCTGTGTGCTGACCACCATAATCATGCCTGCCGATTCCTGATTACAGTGGTCATTTTACGTGCCTTCCTCACCCCGCTGCTCTCCTCTCTCCCCCTCCCTGCCTGTCAGCTCCTATGTGTGTGTCTCTCCCCCTCCCTGCCTGTCAGCTCCTATGTGTGTGTCTCTCCCCCTCCCTGCCTGTCAGCTCCTATGTGTGTGTCTCTCCCCCTCCCACTGCCATTAGTAGCTAGCAGTAAAAGTAAACAATTACAGCCAGCTCCTTTGTTATACTAACCTCTCTTACATTGTATAACTTTTTGTAAAACAAAGTCTACAAATACCTCATCTTTGATCTCTTCTGGCTGGTCACAGCTGTCATGTGACCTTCATGGCTGAGGTCGGAGGGGGAACTTGGGCCCCTCCCTTGGCAGCCCATAGATTTGAGGAATAGAGAAGCCGGAGGTCACGGTATTGACCATAAAAGAGCAAAGATAAGGTACTTACAAGCATTGTTTAAAAAACATGACATAGTGTAGGAGAGTAAAATAACAGAGGGGCTGGCTGCAATTTGTTCTTTACCATCACTTTAGAAAAATGGACAGTACTTTATAGGTATATAAAACAGAGGATACAAGCATCAGGGATATGTATTGCAGCAGAATAGAGGAGAAGGGAGGGGCGGGGAGCAGATCGGCTCTCACACACATACTGGAGCCGACAGACCGGGAGGGGGAGACCCTCAGAACACAATCGGGATGATGGAGGCATGTAAACTGACCACGGTATCATGGATCAGCAGCCATGCTACCATGGTCAGTTCACACAGGGAGACACATGAACAGGCAGGATATACCAGGTATTATAGAAAGGAACAAATTACACTTCAACAGCACTGTGCTGTTATTCAAGCATTAAAAGGAACTGTCCCTTGTAATCTGTACTCACCGGGTAATCGGTTGACCAACCAGGTTAGCTGCTTTTTGGATACATTTGTCCAGCTCAGGTCGAGCTGTACTGGTTGTCTTTTAATGATGCCACTTAGGGCCTGAGGCACCAGAGACTTGCAGCGGCTGACATCAATCCTGGACCAGAGGCGTTTGTCACATCCCCTATAAGACAAAAACAGCTGTTTAGCAGAAAACCCTTCCTAAGGCGGTCTATAAGCAAGAAATTTCATAATAGCCGTCACTCGCTGAAACACAACACCTTAACTTCCTCAACATCTAACAGAAATTAAGGATAGAGAATTTCTCTTAACTCCACAGTCAACTCTTTCCTCACACTGGACCTCACAGCTGGGGCAGCACAGACAGTCTTCAGCGCCTGAGGTTTTGCTCTCTGCCAAACATAAATAACAACCACTCAATTACTAGCTTTTTAAAGTAAGGTGCATATGGACTGCTCTGTGTCCTCAGGTCATTTGGCCTCCGACTTTTGCCAACGGAAGAAAGATAAAGGCGACCATTGGTGACCTCCTGAGCATGCCAGTTGCCTGGCTGACTCTTAAGCTGTCCAAACACCAGTAATACTTTTGAAATTGTTTATTTTAGGATCATTTGCTTTTCTAATTGTGGGGTCAAACCGGTGTGCGTTGATGTGATGAGATAATTAGAGAAAGCAGGATGGGAAATTTTTCATGAACGAACAATTTAATATCAACTAGCATTAAGTATCTGAAGATGGCGAAACACAAGAATAGGAGTTGAATAAATAAATAAATATATATATATATATATATATATATATATATATATATATATATATATATATATATATATATATATATATATATATATATATATTAGTGCTGTCAAGCGATTAAAATTTTTAATCGCATTAATGTCATAGTTAACTCACGATTAATCGCGCTATTAAGGAGGTTCACCCTTTAAAACATTTTTTTTTTGTTTTCTTATTTTTTTTTTTTTTTTATAATATTAAATTGTGTTTTTTTACATTTTGATCACTTTTATTGCTGTCACAAGGAATGTAAACATCCCTTGTGACAGCAATAGGTGGTGACAGGTACTCTTTATGGAGGGATTGGGGGTCTAAAAGACCTCCGAGCCCTCCTTTGCACTTCAAAGTATTCAGATCGCCGAAAACGGCGATTCTGAATACTGTGTACTTTTTTAAATCCGGCGCCATTGGCAGCCGAGAAACCCGGAACTGACGTCATGACGCCGCTTCCGTGGTTTCAATGCGGAGACTGAATCAAAGCCGCTTACGGCTTAGTGTCAGTCTCCAACCTGGACACAGAAGGCGGCGGATCTAGGATCGGGTCTCCCGGTGGGACGGGAGGCCCGGTCAGAGCGGCGAAAGGCGGCGGGAGGGGGGGGATGTCCCCTCCCGCTCCTCCGGCATAACAACCGAGCGGCTTTTAGCCGCATCGGTTGTTATGTTTGGATAGCTGATCGCCCGCTCTAAACAACGTTTTAGCCATCATCCCGGTATAACCCCCGCTCTCCGCCTCGTTAATCGCGCGATAAAAAAATTTACGGCGTTAACATGGGTTTGCGTTAACGCCGTTAATAGCGCGTTTAACTGACAGCACTAATTATATATATATGTCAGTCATCTGACCAACTCTACCTCAGTACCACATTAAAGCGGAGGTTCACCCAAAAGTGAACCTCCGCTTTTCGGAACCCTCCTCCCCCCTCCGGTGACACATTTGACACCTTTCAGGGGGGAGGTGGGTGCAAATACCTGTATAAAACAGGCCGACCGACAGTCACGGCTCTCTGCGGAGGGGGAGTATTTGCACCACTTCCGGCTCCTCCACGTCAACCCCCCCCCCCCCCCCGTTGTGTTCTGGGAAACACTCGGCTCCCAGAACACAACAGGAACCAGTGGAACTGCACAGCGCGACTCGCGCATGCGCAGTAGGGAACCAGGCAGTGAAGCCGCAACGCCTCACTCCCCGATTCCCTTACAGAGTATGGCGGCAAGGGAAGCCGAGCTGCCGCTTCGGCAGGCGCGCTGGACAGGTAAGTTAATTTTTTTAAAGGCAGCAGCTGCCGTATTTGTAGCGGCTGGCTTTTAAAACAAAACGTTTTTGCAGGTGAACCCCCTCTTTAAGTAGAGTACTGTAGGCTCAATACTGTGGCCTACATCTTAGGCATGAGCTGCAAAATACAGGCTTCAATATTGATCATCGACTCTGAATAAGCATGCAAATTAGAATTTCATGGTAAAGAAAGAAGAAGATCTGGCCTGCATACTTATTGCAGGCAGTGACTCAAAATAAGAGAAGTCATTGGTTCAGCAAGACAGCATAGCAACTGTCATAGGGGAAGGTGCGCCCATTTTTTTTTTTTAGCGCATGTTTAAGTGACTGCCGGATAGCTACCTTCACAACTGGAGTGTATAGAAAACATGCCTCTTCTATTAATGCTATATTGCTACCCTATAAGTAGTATTGTTATTAAGATCAAAGGGGTTCATGAAAATTATTAGAATACAAGCACTTACCACTTATACCAGGCTTTGCAGACCCTCATACACACACAGAGCTCCTTCTTGGTGAGGTACTGGAAGACAGAAAGCCATACATCCTTCTGAATGGACAGCTGGTCTTTCTTCTGTCCGAACATAAGGCCATTTTCCCCTTCTTCATCCTCCTCCTCCTCCTCCTCATCATCATCATCGTCCTCCTCCTCATCATCATCGTCGTCATAATAATCGTCTGGTGGTTGAGGAGGCTGTGGGCGGATGGGATGTCGGGAATTTGGTGTAATGGCTTGCAGCTTGGGGACAATTGAAGAACTACTCAGCTCTTTTGGGGGCCGCTGTAGTGTCACGGTGTGGTAGGAGCTCCGATGCCAGCCTCGGTCAGCCTCTGAGTGCTCTCGCCCGCTCGGGTGGTTCTCTTTTTCCCTGGTCAGTTGCCGCCGCATGGCTCGGTCTTCTCGGACTTGCGGCGTGCTTGGTGGCGGCGTTGGTGGACCCGATGACGGAGAAGGTGGGAGGAGAAGTAGTGGCGGTGATGGAGGACTCTGTACCAGTGGAGGCCTCAAAACTTTGGCTGATAAATGGGGATCCAAGTCACCGTTGTCCACAGCCTTACGTTTCTAAAACCAAAAAAAGAAAAGAAGAGTGAATTATGTTTTTGGCAGATTACAATTTAATGAACCGTAAACTTTAGGAATCACCTGGGGACCTTTTATTTATCAGTAGACAAAGCTGTGAAGAACGGCAACAGGGAAGTAAACAATGTCCTTACCTACATGAGGAGAGATGCACCTGCAAAGAAATCTGGTTTATTAAAAATGACCTTTCCTTTTGAATCTGCAGCGGACGACATTTTCTGAAAAACACAATATGGCAATCTGAAGGCTTTCTGTACACTGATGGTGTACAGAACACCCCAGGAAATGTAATTGCATGCTTGTGTGATTGCCTCACTGATTTTCCAATAGTTTGCACTTAGAAACAAGTCAAATCTTAGGCATCCGCTGTCGTAGAAATCCAAGTTTTAGTGAGATACTCCGAGGGTTAACTACTTTTTTCTAAAGGGGTGCAGGCAATTTTTCTCATCAGAACAGAATGTGCACCAGCTAAATATAATGAACCAGATCCTTCCATTCAGAATTCATAGCCAAAGGAAAACAAAAAGCTTTTTTCTGAAGCAGAACAAGTGAGGACTCTGCAACAAAAGTTTATTAAAAGAAACTAGGACCAAAGTCTTTTTTATCTTCTCCTAGGGATCACAGGAGTGCACGTCATTCTGCAGTCCTGTGATCTGTTTTCAGCCGTCGGCGGGCTAAAGCTCAGCCTGTCTAGGCTCAGGAAAGATCTCGACCACATGGTTGGGATCCACCCAGAAGCCTGGATTGGCACTGGGCTCAGCCTCACAGTAATCTGCCAAGAGCCCGAACCAGCCCCTCCTACCCCCTCCACAGCCCAGTGCTACAGTGAGCCATGGAGGAGAAAGCAGAGAGCCAGAGACTGACAGTCACGGCTCTCTGCTCAGAGCGGAGGGGGAGAACTGAGCGATCAGTGGTGTTTGATTGCTCAGTTCTCAGTGCAGAGACAGCAGCGGGATCGATGCTGCATCCACCTAGGCGAGTATAATAGTTTGTTTTTTACACTCCCGAACGTCTCTTATAAAAAAGCCTTGCAATGTACATTGACCACCCATGGGGATGTTTTTTTGTTCAATAAAAGTGGAGTTATTCTTTAAATCTCAAAACAGTGCATTAAAAAAAAAAAAACTAAAAAACTAAAAAGGGTTGTACATCTCCCTTACCCTCCTTCAATGCTGCACATTAAAGCCCAACTGAACTTTGTTTAAAATCAGCTAAATACATTCAAGGTGCAGCAAACTTAAAAAGGTGTGCAAAGTCCAACACCCGGCTTTCATTAGAAAATAGCTACCGCCAGAACAGAAAAGCCTGCCCCCTACTAGCACATTGCTCTCAGTCTAGAACAGGGGTGTCAAACTGGCGGCCCTCCAGCTGTTCCGAAACTACAAGTCCCATCATGCCTCTGCCTGTGAGAGGCATGCTTGTAACCGTTAGCCTTGCAATGCCAACCATTGGTCTCTCTGCACAGGCTCAATATGCTTCTGACCAAGTCAAAGCCAGCACTCCTTAAAATGGTAGTAAAGCCCCCATTGTTTACTTGTACGTACAGGTAAGTCTATAATAAGGCTTACATGTAGATACAGTAAATATCTCCTAAACAGGCACTTTTTAGGAGATACTGTATTTATCAGCATAGGTGAAAATCGTGTGTGCGTGCTATACGCCGATCATTCAGTTCTGGCTGCCTCAGAGGGGACAGGGCTGCATCCATGGCACTGGGGAGGCACCAAACACGGTTTTTACTTTAACGTCACTGGCACATGCGCACTACACTCTCAATGGACGGCATGCCATCAACAGAGAGCCATGCCACAGGCATTATTCCTGCGCGCATGCATGGGGGGGGGTCACGTCATCGCCGCCTGGCCAGTCAAACAGCTGAAGGAGGAAGACCAGGTGAAGATGGAAGCCTGTCAGCAGTATTTCATAATGTGCTAGTACAGCCCTCAAAAACTACACTCGCCTGCTCGCATATTGCGAGTGGATTTTAAAGGGCTGGCAAGGGGGGGGGGCTGCCTGGGAGTGGGGTGGCAAGCACCACCAGTAGGCGGGTTGTATGGGAGCTAGGGGTGCAACGGATCATCATTGATCCGTAATCCGAACGGTCGCTGCATTCGGAACAGCACACCACGTGATCCGCGGATTGCAGCCATAGGAAAGGCTGCGGCTTCGGCCTAGCTTCGGAGCAACGGCAGACTTGGTACACCTGGGGGTGGCGGCCTAGGTGAGATGTGGGGAGGTTTGGACATTACAGCGGGGGAGTTGTCTGTGGACATTACAGTGGGGGAGATGACGTGGACATTACAGTGGGGCATATGACGTGGACATTACAGTGGGGCATATGACGTGGACATTACAGTGGGGCAGATGACGTGGACATTACAGTGGGGGAGATGACGTGGACATTACAGTGGGGCAGATGACGTGGACATTACAGTGGGGCAGATGACGTGGACATTACAGTGGGGCAGATGACGTGGACATTACAGTGGGGCAGATGACGTGGACATTACAGTGGGGCAGATGACGTGGACATTACAGTGGGGCAGATGACGTGGACATTACAGTGGGGCAGATGACGTGGACATTACAGTGGGGCAGATGACGTGGACATTACAGTGGGGCAGATGACGTGGACATTACAGTGGGGCAGATGACGTGGACATTACAGTGGGGGAGATGACGTGGACATTACAGTGGGGGAGATGACGTGGACATTACAGTGGGGGAGATGACGTGGACATTACAGTGGGGGAGATGACGTGGACATTACAGTGGGGGAGATGACGTGGACATTACAGTGGGGGAGATGACGTGGACATTACAGTGGGGGAGATGACGTGGACATTACAGTGGGGGAGATGACGTGGACATTACAGTGGGGGAGATGACGTGGACATTACAGTGGGGGAGATGACGTGGACATTACAGTGGGGGAGATGACGTGGACATTACAGTGGGGGAGATGACGTGGACATTACAGTGGGGGAGATGACGTGGACATTACAGTGGGGGAGATGACGTGGACATTACAGTGGGGGAGATGACGTGGACATTACAGTGGGGACTGTATATGGTGGTGATCCGAAAAATGATCCGATCCAAGGAACGATCAGAACCGTGAGTTTTTTTGATCCGTTGCACCCCTAATGGGAGTTGCTGTACGGATGATCAGATCATGGGGAACATAACAGCTTTTATTTCAACAGCTGTGTATTCCCTGCCATGCATCGTCACATACAGACCCCTCCCTCTTTTGGGCACTTTGATAAACAGATCACCCGTTCAATCCTGGGACGGGTGATCTATCAAAGTTCCCCAGACAAGGGGGAGGGGCTGTATATGGCGGTGCGCAGTGGGGAATATACAGCTATTGAAATGAAAGCAGTTATTTCCCCCGCGCTCTGATCATTCAGGCGGCGGCTCTCTTTCCCTGCACAGGTAAGTTGTAGGTCACAGGTTGCATTGGTGGACACGGATAAAGTTGTTAAATGTTTTATGCAGAATTAAGTTATAAAAATATTAAGTGTTAGTTCATGAGATAATTTAGGAGTGCGTGTTTAGGGGGCGGGGCAACTCGTGGTGAGTAACCCTTGAGCCCTGTCCTAGTATGCGATGCACACTAGCTCATTTTGCTATTGTCCTGCAGGAGATACCTTTTATTTTTTTATACTTTTTATTTTTTGCGATTTACTACCGCGGGAGGTGTGTTGGCCCCCCGGCAGAGTACCTCCACACAGTGGGCAAGGGTCCTTTACAGCATACTGGCAAGGGAAAGGCTTTTCTACTTAGGAGGTGGCTGCTTTATAAAGAAAACCGACTTTGTACACAATTTGTTATTATGCACCTACAATCTACTTAGGCAATTTAATCTGAAAGTGCGGCTGGGCTTTAAGCTAACATTTTTCCTTCGCCCCCGATTTCACAACTTCCATGTTTAATAGCAAAGAGGACATTCGACTGAAGCCTTCGGTGGCATTGGAACATTTTTCTGAAAAGGAACCCCCCTTGCCTCCAATTTCCAGTCAGTGGTAGGGACCCTCGTTCCCACAGCACTGAGAGATCTGATTGTGTATGTGAATTATAGGAAAGCAGTTCAATCAAGTCAAGAAATAAGTAATTAGTAATACTGTATAGTAAAACAAGCATGCCGTTTAGTAAGTCATCATGCGAGATAACGAATAAAGGGTTAAGGATATCACTGGGGCCCTGAGAGATTAGGAGAGACCATTTATAACAGATGTTGGTTTTAGTGGTAACACTTTAAGATCTTAGAGTATTTATTGGTCAACTTTTTGCACTGCACAATTTGTGCTTCTAGGTACCATTTAAAGTAGATGTAAACCAGATCATTAAAAACTAAATAAAGCTTTAAAAATGAACTTTCTAAAAATTAATTTACAAATATTTTTTGCAGTTGCTTGGAAGTCCAAATGTTTTTTCCTGAA